>NW_010332277.1:19865-80429 GCF_000700745.2 Antrostomus carolinensis
GGACCAGGGCTCCCAGTTAGGCTGGGACTGTCTCAAGGGGCTCTTGTAACGCAAACCATGTACACAGTGACCTCTTTCACGATAGCTAGTTGCCGATTATCCCTATTTTGTTTCTAGAGGTGCTGACGGGAGGGTATTCTGGGGGAAAAGGAACTTTGAAAGTATGAGCTTCCCCCTGAAAAATGCTAATTTCTCTTCTTGTAGAAGGATATCCACATTCCAGGCCCGAGATCACCATGATTACTCTAAGCAGCTGAAAAAGAAGCAGGATAGGAGATGGCAAGTTTTCATTTGGAGACTTTTCTTCCTCCTGTACAGCAAAAATCTCTTTGATAGCTGTTGTTAATGCCATGTCAGCCCTGTCAGTAACAACGAGACCAATAAAAAAGAGACAGAGGGAAATACGCCTATTAGGTCAAGTTCCTACCCAATGCATTTTATGATTCAGGGTTTAATTAGACAAGGTGCTTAAATTTATAATGAACTGCTAATTATGATTAACCTACCTCATTTAGCAATCCCTAATGAAAAACAACAACTCATAAACCTTACCTCAGCAGAAGAATGGGAGCTGGAAGGTAACGGGAAAGGAGTAACAGCCATCTGATTGACTGCATCTTCACTTCTGTCAAACAAACACCAACATGTTACACACTAAACCATAATGGTCAACGTTTTATTTTGAGTTGGTTTTGCCCATTAAGAAAATACTCTTACTAGAATAAAAAGTAACTGTTTCTTACCAGAAGTTAGAGTTTACAAAAGCACTTCCTCTTTGCTCGTGCTCTTTGCGATCAAACAGATTACATCCCTTCTTGGGACCACAGTGGTTTCATCTGGGACATACTGACATTGTATTTTTTGGAAATCTCATTTTGTGTGGATTATCAGAGGATGCAGCTGGAGTTTATGGTCCCTACACATCAATAGATGTGCTAATACTTCATTAGCCCCTTCTTCTAGTGTCTACATTTGTAATCTGCTTGTTTATAGTCCAAAATTCACATTACTGAAATATAATCTATTGTTTTACTACAATAGATTGGGCTTTTTTTCTTGTTCATATTTGCTGTGGTCTTTTCTGAAAGATTTAATGTAAAAACTTGGAAGAATTTTTATAAGATGCAGGGAGAAGAAAAGCTGGCCATTGATTCCTCCTACATATAAAGTGCATTGTTTTTCAAACATGCTTATTATGTGGCGTCTTTTTCTCTATCCTCTTTAAAATGTATTCCTAAGTTGACATCTGATTATTTTGTACCTTCCAAAAGCCTTTTTTTTTTTATTAAACAAGATTCCGCCTTGCTAATGTTTTCCCTCAGTTGCCATTTAAAATTACTTGGCTTGTGGAATGAGCTTTGTGGTTTTCTGGCCTCTGTGAAAATAAACCAAGTAAAATAAGATTTCAGTTATGTTTTTTAAGGCAAATCTGAGGAGTATGAAAAAGAAGACTCCAAATTTTGCTTCAAAAACTGTACAGATGCACCTCTATTTTCAGAGTGAACCCAGGAACAAGACACAAACCCCATTTTGCTAAAGATTCAGTACTACCACACAGCCTCTGCTTGCCACGACAAGAGAGAGGAGGAATCAGTAACACCGCTGCTTTGTAGATATGGAACTTGAGATGAAAGTAAATGACTTCTCATGCAATGGGTCTTCTGGGTTTGATTTCTGGTCCTATCTACCTTCCAGGGCACCATAACGCAAGCAAATTTTTTTCTCTTTAGTTTCTGGAATAAAATATTAATTGGTATGTGTTTTAAAACATTTTTCTAGAAATGCCTGAAAGAAAAAAGCCTCATTTATCCCTCGAGTGTTAAACACATGAAGCTAGCATGTTCTCATCACCGAAAGCCAACACTGAAAACCAATAGCTCTCAGCAGAGCAGTGTATGGGAAACTCAAATCACAGGCATTTGAAATGATAAATCCTGCAGGCAAAGGTTGGTGAATTTATTTACAGCCACACAATTCAAAGGAATTGGTTCTGTGCTGCTCATTTTTGTACTCGCTCCCAGTCTCTCCTCTTGGCCCTGCTCGAAGCCTTGCCAAGAATCAGAAACCACGCTCAGATCAGAACCAGAGCGGCCCGTGATGCCGAAACATGAGCACACAGGGCCAAGGCAGAAATCTGAGGAATGCACAGAATCAAGCCCATGAATTTCATAAGCATTTCACAATTTCCAAGTGCATTTTACCCCATAAGGCATATTAGGCAACAACGTTCTTCCTCCTCTTATCTTCATGAGACATCAAACAAATCAAGCTGCTTTTCTAACCTATAGGAATAAATCCGCGAATGTAAGGTGTCGAAGAGTCCCAGCAAGATTTACTTGACTGTAGAGGTTTTAAATGAAGCACAAGCAGCACGAAAACTAACACCACTTGTGTAGCTTACAACGGATGCTGCGTATCTTGCAATTAGGAGCAAACTTGAAAATAACTAGGTATGTATAAACCTTTGTAAGAAATATCATTCTAAAAATTGCTAGACAGAAGCTTCATGAGCTGCATGATAAAGTGGGGTGTAATTAACTATACAAATTAGTTTTTACTTCATATATACACACAAAATGTTTTTTTTCCCCAATCACTGGGCAAACATTTTTATGCAGTTTTAAATGGATGGCCATTTTTATTCCAAGCAATAAAAAAACACTTACAGTAATTTACTGGGAAAAAATGCAAAAAAAAAAAAAAAACCCAACCAAGGTTACAAAGTGTCATAACTTGTAATCTCCCCCTGCTAGGACTCGTACATATTTAAATACTTTAATGCTGCTTCAAAGAAGAATGCTTCAAAGCAGAATCAAAGGGGGAACATATTTTAAAGTGACAGATCTAATAATAAATCGCTCTTTCTGCTCTCCACTTCCATAAGTGTCCTTAACTAAAACATGAATTTATTTACAACTAAAAGGAGCAATCATTTCCTTTTGATGCTGGAGCAGACAGCTTAGAAGTCTGAACATCATATTCAAATTACAGTGACTGCAAATGAGCATTCAATGTATTTGCCAATAGTTGCTACATAACCACCTCCGAGAAAGCTGTTCTCAGTTGCTAGTGCTCAACATTGCTTGAGGTTAAGATGTCTAAACCCTTCACAGTCCAGACACAGCTTTGTACTTGCAGGGTCAAAGCAATGTACAATGCAATTTATACAGTGGGGAGGCTCAGATGTTTCCCTCTCCATTACCTGTAGAAAATATAAACAGTCACTGCTCTCGTTCCAGCTCTCATACTGGTTTGTGTAAGACGCCGGGACAGCAGCCCACCTCCTCGTTGAGCTCATGCACCAGAGAGCTGTTTATATTTCATCAGTTACATATAAACTGAATAGGGAAAGAATTCATCACTTTTATTGCTTCTAACCTCTCAGGATGAGTTTTTGAGTGAAAACGGGAACTGGATCTTCTTGGAGGTTAGAGTGCCTAATGCTTGTACCAACATCACTAACTGTAGCTCGATACTGAAGAGACAAGAAGCTTTCCTCACTGCAAATGTCGCAGGAAGCAAGATTAAAGCAATATGTAATTGTCAAAGAATCTTTAAACTTCAGAAAAGCTCATACCCTTTTACATTTATTTGATTACACTGACAGAATTTACCAGATTTTACTTCCTTTCTAGTCTCAATAGGACCCCTGGACATTCCCTGTCCTTTCTTGCTGACCAGAGAACTTCCGATGTTTTGTTCCATCTAACAACTGCACCTCTGATGAAGGGCAAGATGTGCAGCTTAAGTAAAGACAACTACAATTATTATTGACTAATAATCAACTACCATAAACACTTGGCACAAAAGAAGCCTAAAGAGAGCAATATGCAAATACAAATGTAAAGGGATTACTCACTCCACGCTGCAGAAAGCGAGCCTGGAGGAAAGTTAAAGTTGTGTGCTGTAAGGCTTCAGCTAGGCTGCCCTGCAACGCTGCGCTGTGCTTATCAGAAAGCTGGCTCTGGCACTTTGGAGGAATGTCACACACAGCTGGAATGGTCTATGAAGCCTTCAGAAAGTTATCTTTTTAGAGACAATAACCAGAAGTCTCAGCCTCAGCCAAATTAAAGGGGTTTTTTTAAATGCACTCATCAACCTTGGACTTGTAATTTTTGAATTCATGTTCCTTGCCTTCCTTTGAGGATATTTACTGTCTTCCATTTTACTAACTCTTAACATCTCTCAGGTTTGTGATTGTATAAACTCACTGTCATGTAATACTAAGAAAATCCTTGTTGAGCATGCTGAATGAGATTCGGTACCCGTCTAAAGCAGAGCATCTTATCTAAGATAAGTGTTCAAATTTCTTCTGTGATCAGTGCAAAATCAAGACAAATCCCAAACCAGATCTACTTGGAAGGGTAATTAATCCCAGCACCTAAACCACCTAATTTAGTACAGGATGAATTGAATTGCTCTTTAGAGGTTCCAGACAACTGGCCACTCATCACACAAGTCCAGATGACATCTAGATGTCTAAACTAAGGGAGAAGAACCTCCTGCCAAATGATCCACAACTACGCAGTTCATCAACACTAAAAGATCATTTGACAACAGCTTTGTAAGGGGTTATAGATGCTTTTTGGGAATACAAAGTACATCAAGGATGAGGAAGAAAATCCAATAGCTCGCATGCACTTGCATGACATCTCAGTTGGAACAGATCTGCAGACCAAGTGAATGAATGATGTTTGCCCAGTAACCCTTAGGACTCCCACCAGGGCAGATTATTGAAAACTTACTGAAAATACTGAAAACTTACTTATTGAAAATAATCTGCAGGACTCTGCACCAGTCCTGTAGATTACTGAAAACTTACATTGTCCACATCCTGCTTGTGGAAAAAAAATAATTAAAAAAATCAGGTCAGGATCTCGTATTTTCTCATCTTTGTTTTCCCTCTAGAAGTTTCTTTGGAAAAAAGAAGCTGCAGGGAAGTTGCACACTGAAAAGGCATGCTGGATTTTTCCTCCAGCTGGGTCAAGGCAAGACCTTTGTATTGTGCATCTTCTTGAAAAATCACTCGTACTCAAAGCAAGAACAATCTTGCTCTCCATTTCCCCTCCATCAACTCCTAATTATGTGAGCGCCAAATGCATACAGATATTTTAAATGAACAACTAATGTTCATATAAACTGCAGCTTAAGTCATCAAAGGTTTGAAAGAGCCAAAATTACTTAACTTCCTCAACCGTGCACTTGTTCCCACATGTGTATGACAGCAAGGAGGAAACAGCTCTGAAGAAAACAGGAAAAGTTCAAACTTGCACACACAGTGTCTGGCAAGAGCTTATTTTTAAAGTTTTCCCACATGAAAGAACTTAAACAATCAAAGCAAGTAAACCCAGAGTTTACACTATTAAAATATGACCAATTATGTAAGTTACAACAAACTTCAAGCAGAAATTATTCCTAAAGCATGGCAGTATTTGAGACTCTGGCATATAATGTACAACGTTACTTATAGAG
Source organism: Antrostomus carolinensis (assembly GCF_000700745.2). NCBI lineage: Eukaryota > Metazoa > Chordata > Aves > Caprimulgiformes > Caprimulgidae > Antrostomus > Antrostomus carolinensis. Next base: position 25,338 of record NW_010332277.1, read on the forward strand.
GCTCTAAAAGAAGAGCAAAGACTCGGTGACAAAGTCCCAGCAATAGAGAGTGTTAAAGAGCACCAGCCCCTGCCCTCGCTTTACCAGTCCTCAGAGTAGGACCTCTCTCCTTTCCATGTCACCATAAAAAAACCCAAGAGATTAGTTTTTACAATTAACAGAGATTTGTGGGCTTCACTGAGAAGCTACAATCCCATCACCAGCAAGAAATGATAACGGAATGAATGACCGCAGTGTGGGAGGATGACTCTGGACAGCTAACAGATGGTATTTAAATCAGCAAAATCCTACAGTACTTTACTCTTAAAGCTTTTCTCACATTTCATCACAGCTCAAGACAATTTTCTTTTAAGGAATAAAGGTATATCAAAGAATGAATCATAGACGTGAACACAATGGGATGATGGTTTGAAATCACTGGCATTCACTTTGATTCAAGCATTCAAACTATATTTGATCTGCTTATTAGACCAACACTGAAGCATCAAAACAGATTAAAGGCAGTTAATTGAGCATGGAAAAACCACTGAATTTGCTGAATCATAAAATTCTTAATGTAAAAGAGCATTCTGATATAAACTGGATTTCCTACTACAGATGTAAAATCTAATTATATTGTTTTATTTTGCATCTTAAAAGGATGGACTTACAATTCATGAACAAAAACCACAATGGATACAAACCCCATTCTATTTTGGGAACTAGGGCACAGAGAATCCTACAGGAAGCAAGTCCCTTTCTCATATTACTACCTGGCTAATTCTTGTTGGAGACTCAGATCAAGAATTTCAAAAGGTAACTGAGATCCTTACCTGCCCTATTGCCACTGACTTCCAGTAGCACTTCCATAGCAGGACTCCTTTATATGCCTCAGAAAGCTGCAGTAAAATTATTATTTACTTCTGATATTCAGAAATAAATCTTTGCTACAGTAACTTGTAAGTTAATGCAGCAGCTGTAAGACTTTTGAGGTCAGATAAAATATGACTGGACACTAATCAAAGGAAGCCCTTGGACCAAGCCATTTCTTCTCAGGAGAATCTTGCCATGCTTGGGCAATTGGTTTGTTTGTTTGTTAACTGGGTGAGCAGGTTAAATGTCTTCAAATTTGTAACTGTAGAAGGTTACAAAGCACAAGATGCACTGAATCTATATAAAAAAAAAACCCCAACGTTGTGACACTATAACTGCGAATCTTTTAGGTGCTATTACAAGCTCATGTAATTAATGAGACCACTGGGAAACAGTGCTGTGTTAAGACCTACATTTTGGAATCTGGCCAAAATCAACTGTTTTAAGTAATCATCGTCAACTTAATTGAGGAAAAGATGCTCATAAACCAGAGTGAGAAGCCTTCAAATAAAAGGGGATGTCTGTGACTCTCACAGCACTGAACTGTGCTATGTCTCATCAGCAAAAATTGCAGGAAAGGGTGGGAATGCAATTGTAACACTACCTGGGTATAAAAAAAAGTGTGAACGGATTTTTATAGCACAGATGGTAAGTCAGGATTTTAGTAAAAAGTCAAAAAGGCTGAGGACACTTTCTATTCTTTATTTTTTCCTAGAAAAAAATAAATGTGGGTGCAACAAACCCCAATTTATTTAATAAGAGTTCTTACAGTTCCCACAGAAAGGCTTTTCTGTGCCCAGGAATTTCTGGGCTTCTCTCATAACTGATTAAAGATTTTATGGAAACATCCCCCTGCCCTGCAAATGAACCAAAACACCAGAAATAGGAAACCTTGATGCTGTTTCCTGCTTCAAAGTGAAAAGCAGCATGCTTATCGCCGAGCATCCTTCATCTGAGGAAAATAAGGCCTCAGGATATCAAAAAGGGCACTTTTTAGTAATAGTTTAAGAGTCCCACCAGTTTTGCTTTTATGTCCTAGGTCAGCTCAGTCAGGCATGCAGGAACTTTTTAGGCTGCAGAATGACATGTTTCTGGAGAACTACAACCTACTCAGGCCTTTCACTGGTGAAACTGGAATAATAATATCTTCATGCTCATGAAGACCAAACCCATTTCTGTTATACCTCCTGCAGTACACAATATTTTTGCCATGGTGAGCTGTGGCTTCTTCTTACCCTGTGCTCCACGATGTGTTTATGCTACTTTTAGAAGAAGTTCCATGGGTAACAGCACTCAGGAGGAGGAAAGTAGTGTTTCTGTTGCAACTGGCTACTCCTCATTTTCAAAGCATAGCAAATGTAACGGTATCCTGCTCTTTCCACATCATTAGAGCCCAGAGGAACCCATCTGAAATCAGCCAAGCAGCAAACCTACCAGGAAAGCTGACTCTGCTACACTCAGCACTTTGTTCTCAGCTGGAAAAGCTATTGCACATGCACATATGAGAGAGATGGATGGAGATTCAAGATGCCCGTTGCTGCTCTTATTTACTACAGCTGGTGCCACAATGCAGTAAGCAGTGGCATTTCAGTACCTCCATTTTATAGTATAAATTTGAAATAAGTGGATAAAGCAAGCAAAAACTTTGCCTACCAAACTGTATCACAGACAAGACTTCTGTACCAGCAGGTTTTTTTTCATGTTTTCAGTCAATCACATCCACTGGTTTTGTGGTTGAAGGTATAGGAACTGGAAGCATCAAAATAGAATGGGCTCATGGAATATTTTTTTGCCTGAGAAAATAAAACTATTCTTGTTTCACCTTAAAATTCACCTTTAAGAGAGACAGCCTGATCTGGCTTTGCTAAGATTTTGAAACACCTCTCTACTATGAGAAGTTGACCATATATCAAAAAAACGGTGACATTAGTTTTCTCTCTGCATTAGAGCCAGTGCTCCACTTACTAAAGACGTTCTCTCAGTGGGGGAGTTTCTTCTCATAGCTGTTCAAATGGCTGCTCAGGTCAAGTGAACAGACCCATCAGCTGTCAGCATACTCTAATGCAAGCCCAAGAGCAGTGACAAGATGTGTGCTCTTGGGAGGTGTGAAGACCTAAGTTTACAACCTCAGCAGCAGCATTTAAAAATGGAAACTTTTAGTTTTTAAAGCTCTAAAGAGAAGATTTATCCAATATCTACTAATTATGATAATTAAGACAACTTTTTGCCTTGAAATCCAAACTTAAAAAGACAATTTGAAAAGGGGAATTACGGCTAAGAACTTAACTGGCCTTTATGCCTTAAACACAATAGAAAATATGCACCAAGGATTTCCAATCCATGGGTGACTCAAGCTAACACACACCCTTCGTTGCAGCACTGCGCAGGTGCAGCAGGGCAGGTTGCCCAACAGCACTAAACCCAGCCCTGGGTTTTGGTTTCCTAAGTTGTGGTTCTGCCTCTGGAACTTCCAACCAGACACGTTTTCCACAGGCAATTAAGTAATGGTGAGTGAGTTGTCATACATGACGTTTAATTTTCAATAGTTGGAGAAAGTAACACAGGAGCTGCAGGCAAGATCATTAATCTCCTCCAGATCCTCTGTGCTGCCAAGTATAGCAACTCATTCGTCACGGCACTAATGCTGCTCTTCCATCATTTCTGTGTATGCTGTACCAGACAGAGCCATGCAAGTAAATGTACACATTTATATGCATTCACCCACAGATTATTACATGATTCACAGGTAAGTTGTGTATGAGCAAAGAATATAAAACAATATCAAGTACAAGGTATATGTTGGTGGGAAGACACATCATAAAACGGCATGGGGACAAGTGCTCAATGACAGTCACAGCTGGAATAGATGCATTTATGAAATTCCAATATATTAAAGCATATATGAATTTGGGGAAAGAGGCAGCTTCTTCCCAGACCTCCTGCCCAGGGTCATGAGAGTAGCACTTCCTGAACTATAGGGTGAATGCATGGAGGTGTCCTTAATTCACATACAAAGAGGAATAATTTTCATGACTGGAGTAATTCTTATGCAGATGAAAGATTCTTTTAGCATATTGCTTCCTACAGAAGCCGCCCCAGTGTCCCTTGTCAAAGTCAGGTTCCCTGCCTGTACAAATAAGCCCTAGCTCACCTTTTAAATCCTCTTTCGATGCCCGTACAAAGCTATCCTTCACACACACACACACCCAGCCCCTGCTCCATATTCCCCATCCACACTTGCTCGCTCCTCTCACTGCAGCTCCCCCTCCAGCCCCAAGCCTCTGTACCATTTTCATTCCCTTCCGGCAATCTGGGTGAAGCAAGATGCTCACCCCATCTTTGTGCTGGCAGAACCAACCTAAAGCACTTAGTAGGTTTTGAGGGAAGAAGCTTTCATCAGGCTGCTCTCAAACCCAAGAGGTTTAGCTCAAGTCTTCAGCAGACACTCCTAAAATATGCATTCAATTACATTAGATTTTTTTAATTTTTACATTATTAAGGAGAACTCTTCAACAGTCCTGAGATAAATAGTCAAGGGGAAGGCTTATTTCATTTCAAAGAGAACTGAATTCAGCACTTTCAAAACAGGCTAAATATGTAAATATGCAATAATATAAGAGGCTAATGTGCAAACAAATGTTTTGATGCGAACTGTTCTTACCGTATGAAAACTAGCTTGACCTTCGATGGGGCAGTCTTAATGATTGCAGAAGCATTCTGATGACTTCTTCCATACAATATCTGATTGTTTATCTGTTAAAAGAAAATGAAGATTTTCCTGTAAGTGGAGAAGTATGCATTGTTTTAATTTATGCCACCAAGACTTCCAAATTTAATGTGGGATAAAGAGGCAAGACTCAAAGAAAATGTGGTCTGCTAAATAAAAATTGTGTAATTTTTGAGGTTCTTACAGAGAAGAATACCAGTGTTGCACTGATAGATATACCTATCTGTATGGTGCTGTAGAGACAGAAATACCAGAGCTGAGGCACTCAGACCATCTTTCAAGGACGAGACAGGCACTGCTCAGCTTGGCCTCAGATTGCCCAAGACTTCCGCCACTTCCCTTAGCCAACTACCGGAGAAGGATGACGGGTATAGTCCACAACTCAGCAGCAATGCTTTAATAATTTCTTATCAGTTTTATTATCATTCCTTTTGAAAAGATAAATCCTAATTTACTTTAAGAACATCCTCCTTCTCATACTGATTCCATAAGGGACCACAGAATTGCAGCCTTGAAACAGATTTTGAAATACTATATTTTCATCATCTTAGACTCTGATTTATTAAAGAAAAAAACCTGTATTAATACCAAACAGCATTGCACAAACTACAATCATGAAGATCATACGCAGAACATAAGGCAGATAAGAATTCCACAAAAAAACTGAAGAAAGTAAAAGCTGAGTTGAGTAGTATGGGGGAAAAAAAAAAACTATGTCAAGGAGATTAACAAAACCCTTGAGCAGTTGCTTAGTTGTATCCTGATGATTTTCAGATTTAAAACTAAGCTGAAGCAAACACTCAGCAAGGTGGTGAAGGAAAGCAGCCTCCCCTGACAGCAGGGAGCAGGACTACCAGAGCTGTCTTCCTTTGACTTTGACACTTTAGACTCGAATAAGCATCAAGATAACAACATTCTGTGGAAGAACAATTAATTACCTACACCTGAATACCTATGAACATGGAAATTAATTCAAAAGCTATGTTCAACATTTTTTACTTTGTCCAAAAAAGAAGGCAAAGCTTTAAAGATGAAGAAAATGAAATGGAAATTAATAGTATTTGAAGTCATGATGTTAGTTCAGGCTCATGGTTCAACTCACCTTGCCATCTAAGCAAGCACAAGAGGCTTCCAAGCGTGCAGAATAATCTGCTATTTAACTCTGTCAAAATTCTTACTGCAAGCATCTTGATTAGATTAATGCACCTCTCTGAAGCTGGAGTGTTCACACACCCTTCCAAAGTGAGTAGCCAGCTTCATTTCAATACTGCGTTTTCTTCCTTCCACTCTTCATTTACAACATAATATTTACATTCACATTTGATATACCAGTGCTGTTTAAAACAATAATTATAACGAAGCCCAGGAACAATACACTTGTGATTACAGAAGGACTTTTTGTTACTGAAAATGTTTGTTTTGGATTTTGCTTTTGTGTTCTTAGAAGATTTTTTTTCATTCAAACAAGAAATAACTGGCCAAGTCTTACAGCCTCGTGTCATACAGCCTATTGGCAACTTCACAATATTCCCATCTTATTTTCAATGGGTCAAAACAACACGCAAGTTCATCAGTTAAACAAGGACAATGCAAGGACGAGAATAAAACCCCTGTCACTTGATTATTCATGAAGACTGAAGTGCCATTTACCTACCAAGTTGCTTAGTGTATGAAGAGACAACCAAGAAAGGTCTATGAGAGTCTGAGCTGGCGTGAAACGATCAGCTCTGAGGCAACAGCATCACGCCAACTCTTGTAAGGGTTTAATATGGTGTTGGCTGCAACAGCCATGGTTGCAAAGATGGGGTGAGAAGCAACATCCTAGGCCATGCTTTATTAATCTAAGATAAATTTAAAAATGCAGTGGCAAAAATGAATGCTCAATTGCATTTTGGCTTCAAGACAGACTTGAAACTTTCAGTGAGTTTGTTGACTTTATTTCTCTATATTAAAAATTAAATTCACTGGGAATACCATATGCTTTACACATTGTTTGGATTTGGTTAAATTACCATCAATTTTTCTAAAAAGCAGACTTCTTAGATTAAAATTTATAGTCTTCAGTCTGGCTAAATTAATCCTATTCAGTAGATGTATCAAATAGTCCAAAATTTAATTAGCTGTGAGCTGAGTCTGTAAGTTATAATTATTTAATTACACCAATATGAAAGGATAATCAAAGTAATATATCTCTACAAGGTTTTGGACTGTCCCACATAGTTATTACAGTCAGTATTAATTTTTCTTTCTTTTTTTTTTCTTTTTTTTTTTAAAAAAAAAAAAGGTCACTTTCTTTGGCAAAGTAAATGAATGTTCTGTTAGCTTCAGATACCGCAGTGATGAACAAAGCACCAAAGCCTACTTAAATAAAACAAAAAAGAGAAAATCTAGGATTTCATAAGGAACACAATTTTAAATCTTTCAAATTAAATAAAGTAACATGTCAGATTAACTAAATAGGACTTTCAAAACCTATAAATCTGTGCTTTACTTTTTTCATTAGAGATTAGAAAAGAAAAGCTTTGACTAAGCAAAAGAAATAAACTGTTCTAAATCAACCACAACTCTTCTTTAAATGTCTCTTTACATAACATCTTGGAAAGACAGGAGAGAACAGAGAAAGATAAAAACATGCGACAGGCATGAGGTCAGGTCAGCACGCTGAAGTTCCATCTTTAATATAACCCTCCACTGCTTTATGAAAGATTTTATCACATATCCCAAATGTACTGTTGCCTTCACCTACAAAAGTTTCGTCTTACAGTTTCATACACTAAAGTAGCAGAAAGTACAAACTCACTGAAATCTGAACTCTTAAATTAAGAGAAAAAAACCTAAAGGATTGTTTGCTGCTCAAACTTTAATTGTAGAAGAGAAACATTAAATATAGATTTTCTTTTTAAAAAAAAGCATTGTATTTACTATGTGGCACTAAAGGAAATCCATAAAATTAGTATCATCTGAATTTTATTAAAACCAAGTTAAATGATACCCCAAACCTAGTAAAAGAACTGGCATAGCTTTCTATGATAATTATTTATTTGTAGCAATGCATTAGGTTCCTTCTAATCACAGGAAGTGTAGCATTTCGAGATACATCTAGACTCTCTGAAAAAATGGGTAAAGTTTCAAAAACTTTTTGATCCATTAAATGATACAGACTGAAACCCCACAAAATACACCAAACTCACAAATAATGAAGACAAAAACACTGGAAAGAAGAAAAAAAAAAAAAGTGAATTCTTCTTTCCTCACCAAATTTCTTGCCTAGCACACGTTCCAACATCTGCATCATCTAAAGTGATCAACAGACCATAAACTCCCTAAAGACAGAAAATCTCCTGCCCTGCACTGCGGTTTGGCTTTGCCGTTGGCTCAGCAGGCAGTTGACTCCTGAGGTTCCCCACCTAGAGAGTGTGGAAAGAGAGATGGGATGAGAGAAAACTGCACATTGTGCCCTCATGAACAGCTTTAACAATCATCACCCAACAAACACTAACCTTAAATGGTAACCTGTACACAAAGTGCATGAAAAAAGGACTTGTGTCCTCCTATGAAAAGACCAGAAGGTTACTATCCCTCAACGTTACCTTCAGTAAATGAATCCAAAAACAAGAAGAGAAGCTATGACTGTTGTGTTTAAACAGGAATTTAAAATAAAAATCACCACTGGAGCTAATAATTCAAGATGACTCTTGAAAACTCCAATCTTTTTCCATGCAAAACCCCTACTATCTTTCTAAGTTCAAGTTACTGTCCCTCTTGAGGGATAGTACCACTTGCCTATCCCAAAGTAACTATCTTGAACCAGGAAAAAAATAACAACCCCACAAAAAATAAACTGAGAATAAAACCCCAGTCCCTCACATTCTAAAACAGAAGTGGCATCATGAATTTGGCTGGGTAGTTAATTCATTATTGTTCATCTATTACATTATGGAATAGTTTTGGTTGGAAAAGACCTTTAAGATCATCGAGTCCAACCATAAACCAAACACTGCCAAGCCCACATCTAAACCATGTCCCTGAGCACCACATCTACATGTCTCTCAAATCCCACCAGGGAAGGTGACTCCACCACCTCCCTGGGCAGCCTGTTCCAGTGCTTGACAAACCCTTCGGTGAGGAATTTTTTCCTCATATCCAATCTAAACCTCCCCTGGTGCAACTTGAGACTGTTTCCTCTTGTTCTATCATTTGTTGACTGGGAGAAAAGACCGACCCACACCTCACTACAACCTCTTTTCAGGTTGTATTATTACAACTTAACTTATATTCCTCTAAGAATCTTAATATAAAATAGCAATTTAGTACAAAAGCTCTCTGGCTTTGAGCTATGACAAAAATGGCACCAAAAAAAAAGAAGAAGAAGAAAAAAAAAAAGCTTCTTATGCAACAGTCCAGAATGGACAACAGGCAAACTCGTACACCAATTCTTAACTACAAAGACTAGCTTTCACTCTTTCAAGAAGTGCTGTGGTCTCCTAGAGCAAAACATCCAAACAAGCAGTTTCCTTCCACCTCCTGCCCCATTTTCAGCAAGATAAGCAGGGACAGGAAGATGGCAGAAAATCCCAACATCAGTAATTTAGCATAACAGGGCTCTGAACAGCTTGGTTTATTACGAGAACACAGTTGACTCTCTTATGGAGAGATGACAACAACAACAACAATAATAATAATAATAAATAGGGTGGATTATTCATTCAGTGTGAATAAAACCTACCAAAAGGACAGACCCATGCAGAGCTCCCGAGCAGCAGGACTTAACAGCACAGGTACAGCACCACGTGAACGCGCTGCGGGCCATGCTGGGCACAATCAGCCACAGGACTAAGCCCAAACTAATAAGATACGAAGCAGCGCAGACACCTGCACTAAAACAGCAAGAGTGCAAGGCAGGAGCACAACAGATGGTTTCTTTGCTTGGAAAAAGAACAGAAAAGTAGGACTTGTGTCATGTAAAAAAAAACCCAAAAAACATTCTTTTGCACAGGGACCAAATTCTGACCCAATTAATTTTCCACCATGGATGGAAGTAGGATGAAAGGACCTTCTCCCTCAAAAAGCTGTTTTCTCCAGCAACATACCTATCCAAAAGATGTATTAAAAAAATAATGACTATATACAATTTTTTTACATGACCTGCATTTCACTCAATGTATAGATAGGTTGGATTGACTTCGGAAACGAGCCAGGATCATGTCCCCAAATGCCTGTTGTTTGCAGAAGCTAAAAGTGAGATGACGTTTGATTAATTCAGTGACAAAAGATTTTTATAGATAAGGAGCTCAGGCAGTCTGGCAGCACCCCACATCCTTCAGTTGAATCCAATCAAACTCCAGTTCTGAAGAAAAATGAAGAGGTAATAGCTATCTATCTATGAATCTCCATCCCATCAGCCTTACCCCCACCAAGAACCACGGGGAACAATCTGCGCACGCTGTAAGAGCATCCACTGTTTTAATGGAGCAACGGGATTCACTGGGGCACCTCAGGACAGTGCAGAATTACTAGAAGCTTCCCAAGATGTGAATCCCTTCTCTTGCCAGTACACTCTAGTGTTCAAACCTGATGTGTAATGAAAGATGCGGATGCAAATACGCCTGAAACATCCAGTTGGTTGAGGGAGGTATGTCTATTTGCTGACGAACAGATGGGAATACTGGGGAAAATGCCCTCAAAGGCTTATGAACGAAGTGGTTGCAAAGTCAAACAGCTTTTTTTTCTATGGAATAACTAAATATTTGAGTAGTGGGCAATGGCTAGCAGCTCAGTCTGCAGGCAGAACAATTAAATACCTACACCCAGTGAAGCACTACCCAAAGGAAGAGAAATTAAGTTGTTTCATCAATAAAAATTGTCCATCCAGGTCTCTGAATGAGGTAAGGAAACCATGGGAGAGACAAACACTTCTGCAACCAACAACCATGCCCACAGCCTTTTTTAACTGGAAAAAAAACAATCTGGATTCTGTCATTTCCTAACTTCTGAATGCTTGAGTTTGTCACTAATGCTCTTTGAACATATTTTGTTGTAAAAGATACTACAAGTAAAGCCAGTTGATCACCTTGTCCTCTGCATCGCTGGCATGGAAGCTGCATAGTTGCATGAAATCATACTGAAGATATTCAAATGCTGTCTGGACATGGTCCTGGGCAACTGGCTTGAGGTGGTTCTGCTTAAGCAAGGGGGTTGGACCAGATGACCTCTGGAGATCCCTTCCAGGCCCAATCATTCTGTGATATTCCTACCCTGGTGCCCTGTATAATTGTTGGGTATGAGGGTTCCTAATGGTTGTTGTTGGGTATGAGTTATTGAACCTAATGGTTATTGAAAAAAAAGCCCCAAAACTTGCCAGCATAAATGGCCATTAATTCCATTTCAGTGGTATTCAAATAACACTGAAATGCTTTTAAAAGACAAAAAACCAGAGCTGTGAATAATTGACCACTGCTGCGAACGTGAGATGTCTGTACATGACTAATGCACAACCCATTTCTTTGTAATACAGGATGTTTTGACACTGGATACACACTCACTGGGGACCAGAATGAGATCATCACATCCCTTCATACAAGTAATCACACTTCTACCCACTAGTGACACACCTTTAATTTGATTGCAAAGGTAAACAAGAGAGATAGTTACTAAAGTCTCTCTGAACTTCATTTGAAGTTTGGCATTTTTGAGATGGTGAACATCACTTCCCTTCCACTGAAGGAAAAAATAATTTTATCTCCAACTTGACAGGGAGAAGAATTAGGGTAACACCACCACTTTGAAAAATGCTACTTATAACACAGTTAAGAATGTAAATCCCAAGCCCTGAGATAGATGTGATTAATCACAGATGGTGCATCTTTCAAGTCCTGCTTGTAATATTTAATATTATAGCAAACAAACACTTGTGAGATCTGAGAAAACTTCAGTGGATCCTTCTTTCTGGAAAAGTATCAATACAAAAGGCTCTACCTTTCCTCTACCATGAACTACCTGGGCTATAAAATGCACAGAGGAAAACAATACCATGAGTCTTTTCAACTGGTATACATCCAAAATTCGACTTTTTTTTTTTTAATTATTTTTTCTAACCATTAGAATTTGGTGCCAGGGACAGAAAGAACACAAATTTGAAGGAGAAAGTAATTTTCCTACCATACTCCAGTATGGCACAGACCTTCATGTCATTTATCACACTTAAAAAGAAAATAACAAAAGTTCAGATGGTGTTATTATTATAGCAAAACAAGTTCTTCTTGTACTATGTGTATTGAAAACCCATAATTACAGAACTGTTAGACAATGACAAATGCTTAGACAATTCTGAGTACTCCCAAGGTATCCCCAGACAGTCAAATTGCTCTTCCTCAAGTCACGAAATGTGAGAAAATAGGTGGTTCTCTGATGGCCCAGAGAGTTGCTGAAAGATCAAAAAGTCACCACCCATGGAGAGCAGTAGGTCAGCACGTACTTGCTTTTGTGAAAGCTTCTCTCTAAAGGAAAGATCCCCAGGGATGGCTGATTTTTTTAAAACCACTGAAGCAATTATGCCATGGGGAACCACTGCAGGTACTACAGCAAAGTGTCATTCTGCAATGGCCAAAAATCAGATGAAATGTAGGAAATCTGCGTTTTCAATCTGAAGGTGAAGCAAGGAGACAGGAAAAAGAGTGAAGACAAAATACTCTACTTGCTAATGAGCTCTCTTGCCTTGTGGGTGAACTCGTGCCAGACACAACTAAAGGAAATAAGTATTTTAAGTTGCAACAGATCAAAACAGATTAAAGCACAAAATTTTATTTTCAGGATGGGGGATATCCCTGTCATCTGTAAAAACACATATGGTAACTTTGAGGGGGTTTTGTTGTTTTTAATGTAAGGTGTGAATTTCCCTGTGAAACCACATATGCACTACAAGGATAGATTTACTATCCCCTTCCTGCCTTTCAGCAGTCCCTCCCTAAGCATAGCTTGTGAACATGCTGAGAGGACAGACTTCACGGACAAGACGTTAAGTTTTCACAGGCCAATGATTTTTGTTTCACTGAAAACACATTTACCTGCCAAAGGCCAAGTTCTCTGTTGGCATAAATCAGTGCAGCTCCTTGCCTCAGCCACCTAATTTCATTTGCAGGCTTTATTTAAGGTTCAGATGAGAGCTTCACATATGCCTCTCCCTTTTTCCATATGAAGCCTGCTTAGCAGTTAAAGGAAACACTTACCTCTAGCAGCTCATCGCCAATATGCATCCTTCCATCTCGTCCCGCAGGTCCATCTGGATTGATACCAACTACAAAGATGCTCATACGAGAGCGGTCCTTGTTGCCAGCCAGACTCAGTCCAAGCCCATTTTTGTCTTTCTCAAGCTCAATAATGTGCAGCTCTCCTGGTAGATCTGCATATCTTTGCCTGATTTTTTCTAGAAAGATTAAATATAAAATGAGTTATAACATAAAATAACTTACGTGCAGATGGTCAAAGACATATAAATAAGCTAGAACTTGATGGCTTCTCAGCATTTACTTTTTGGTAACAGGTCTTTCCAGCACGGACTCTAAAATACCATTTGCTGTGCCTGTACCACTCACATAGCAAAATGCAGCATCAGCTGCAAATACTATTCACATTAAAACTGCACTATTTTAATTATTTGTACAACAGGCTGGTTCTAAATCAAAATTTTTTTTGAGAGGAGGATAAACAAGGGAATTCCAGAGCTACTTCAATCTTACCTTACAAAAACTATCAATTTCAGGCAACTCTCAGAAAGGCAGAGCTGGTTAATTAACCACTGTGGGAAATTGAAAGGCTTACGTTGCAAACGTACTGCAAACTCCCATCTCAAGGTAGAATCTTTTACTTTTGCTTCTTTCTGGTGACTCAGGAATCTGCTTCCCATGCTCTGCTGAACATTATGTGCTACTGTGCAGATGATTACTCAAAGCAGATGTCGGTGACAATGTATATGATTGATTACATTTTTAAATGCAGCCTCACTTGATATTAAGGTAGTTATTTGTCTTTCATCTACATTTCAACCATTTCTTTGACAGAGTGCAATATTCTTACAGAGTTATTTGGAGCACATTGCGTGTCTGTGGATGCTGACAGTTTAATCTCACTGCCTTTTCACCACTGGCATACAAACATCTATAACTATTGCTTGCGAGGGCCAATCACAGCAAGGGTAATTTTATTTTTTTCCTGTCTGATTGTCATTTGCAGATTTTAAAACCAGCTTCATAAAACCACCTGCATCCAATGCTTCAGCTGGCCCATGTTAAAAAAAAAACCCAAAAAAACCCCCCAAGTCAAAGTATTTTGCTGTGGCTGGATATCACCTTTAGTACAGAACCCAAGGTGAAAGAAACTGCTGCATTATGCAATAAGATGAGAAATAAGAGATATTATATGTTCAACTATATTTCTGAGTCAGCAGCAGTAGTTAGATCAATATTAGCTATTACCATTCTACTGGGGAAGCACATTTTAATAGTATGATTTAACCACTGTAGTGAATGTTCCCATGACAACAAGAAGGAAAGAGTTGGGGAAGGTGAGAAGGAAGCAACTAAAAGTGAATAAAAACTGCTGAGAAGATAGACAATGAAGTAGAGGGGTTCCTTCCACAGCCAAATTTAGCCAAACTGGGGTCCATCTCAGCAGCTCTCCTCTCTTAGGGTCCTTCTTCAGCAATTCTACCAGCTGCAGCAGCCCCTCATGCTTCAGCAGAGACCGCTGGGACAGGGGGAGCAGTCTCCTGTCTCCCATCCCATATGTACCCAAGAGACAAGAACCAGCTCTCCCATCGCTGTATTTACAGGCTGGCATTTTCCTGCTGTGCTCAAAATCCCCAGTGGCTTGGAGCCTGAGCCTAAAATCCTGGGAATGTATATTAAGGGTGAGATGTTTTCCCTGGAAAGCTGCAAAGCCCTACAGAGGTCTGCACAAAATCAGAATACCATAAAAAATTAGAAAACTCATTTGTTACTATCAATTATATGCCAAAAATTCCTATAACTGCATTAAACGGTAATCCATGTAGCTGCACAGTTCTTTAATATGTTTCTTAACTAATGGGGTCAAAATGTAATTAGAGGTGCAATTTGCTACTTGAATTTGGAAGGTGGTTTTTTTTCTGCTTAGTATGCAGGATACCTCCTGTCAAAAAACAGCAACTGAGGAAAGGTCTTGCAAACAGTGATTCTGAAAGTACAGCAGACACAAGCAGACACGCAGCCATGTGTGTTCTATTCACACCACTGAGGTTTAACATTCTTTTCCCTTTAAGCAAAATGCAGATGTGAAGAGCACTAAGACATTTTCTGCCCACCACAATTAGACAAACAACTCATTACAGCGCCGCAAGCAGCTGCAGCATATCCCAGCTGTGTGTTATTAAGATATTTAGATTCTATAATATTAAGAACAGGTCATCAGCAGAAAAGGGACGGCACTTTTGTGGATAAAGCAAAGAATCAGTGCTCTGGAGGGATGCTGTTGATGATCATTGCTCTGACACTGTTCCTTCCACGGACAACACATCTCACTTTCATTTGCTAGGAGCCAAGCACACATCTAGAGCATGTTTTTAGCAACTCATAGTTGGACACACAGAAAAGAGGTGCAGGGGCAAGGAGAACACACACACTTAAACGCCATACAGATGAAGCTGCACATCTTCAGAGACTACTTCAAAACTCATTTCTTGCTTGTAGTAAAACTCCTTGAAATTCCTCAGTTTCAAGAGGAGCAGCTCTGTGACACTGCACGTGGACACATCACTCCAGCATCTCTGCAGATGAGCATCTTCTGAATCTACCAGTGTCACCGAGCCTGTAAACTTTGCAGTGTTTCCTCCTGCTGCAGCAGCACAAAATGCGTTTTCTCACATGGGAAAAACAGCTGTTCAGAAGTAGGCACTGTATATTCCTGTTCCATGCTGGGCTGAAACTAAAATTAAGTTTTAATCTTCCAAAATTTAGTAGTTAGGGCAATTGCCTGGGATGAGACAGAGCCCCACTGAAGTTTCTGGTCTCCCTGCATTGGGCCAGGTTGAGCCTATGCCCAGCTCAGTGCTCCAGCTACACCAGTAATCCCCTCACTGTGGGAACAATTGTTTGGGTCAAGAAAAAATTTACCTGGGCAAAAAACAGAGATCAACTCTAGGGGTCATCAAATTGCTTTATTTGTTAAGATTTTTTTTTTTTTTAAAGTTTTTTGCCTGTTGCATGTTTTTGTTTGAAAAAAATCCATACTTACAACAGCAGGAAAGCTCTGTGTGGACTAAGTCCTTCATTAAATTATCACATTAATTTATGAAGTAACTGTTTGAAATGTCTGAGATGACTGGAGTGGTAAAATAAAGGGAGACTACAGAGGAAACAACAAAGATGCTACGTGCCGAGTGCCACTTCCAGCTTGGGAGGAGGTCACCGTATTGAGTGCTGCTAAAGATGCACACGTGTGCGTACGTGTTCACACATGTTGGGACAAGCAGAGATACCCCTGCTTTTAAAATCCAGCCTCCCTTAGCAGAGCATGCTGTCTCCTCCTGGAACAACAGAAGGTTCTGGCTCTCACAAGCCCCACCTCCTGCAATTAAACACTTCCAAGGGCTGTCCTCACCAGCCAGCCTCGCAGTGTAAATGAGAACGCGCTATTCCCAGCGGTGTCGTTGCGTTACTCATCCAATCTGCATACAAATATCCTTTGGGCATCCAGCTGACTTCCTATAACATTGTAATCGTATTCTCAGTTTGCCTCTTAATAAGAATCTCATAAGATTATTTTAAACAAGTATTTACTGCTTAAACAAACGTGCATCTAAGGCATCTTCCTTTTAATGCCTTTTTCAGCTGTTTTTTTTTCTCCCCTCCAGCTGGTATCACTTTTCAGTTCTCTGCCTAGCATTGGGAAGCCAGTTAGCATCTGCTTTTGCAAAGAATTCCATTATCTGCCTTCATTACCAGATACTTTACACAAGGCAATTGTAATTCTGTTGTTGCTGCATTACACATGGGACGCGGCGTTTCTTGTTTTGGCACTACACGGAGCTGTTTCCACATTCGGTGACAATATGCCTATCACAACTTCTGCAAACATATCTCACCAACGATACTGATCTAGCTTAGGTTCCATCCAGTTTCTTTTAAAAATACCATACAGATGTAACGTGAACTAAAAGCACAAGTATATGCTTTAGTGATCACTCCTGCAGTAATATTTCCTGGTTATATTAGCAGACAATTACATTTCAAAGAGAAACCCTGGAAATGGAAGACAACTGCTTTCAAACAATATACTATTATGCTGCTGCATATGTTTCCCTGCTTCAGCCACTATTCCTATTATATTAAACAGAGAGATAAAAGAAATAAATGGGGACAATATGGTCAGGATATTGGAGTTTGCATGATCTAGTATTGCAACAAATACATAATTTATCTGCAGGGGAAAAAAAAAAAAACAGACATCACTTCTCAGAAAGGCAAAAGGCTCTTTAAATTACAAAGATATATAAAGCAATTGCAAAGGGCTGAGGAGCCTGTTTCCCAAACCTGCTGAAATCTCCAGTTAAATGAGCTGAAAGGGAAGAGGTGTTTCTTTTGAAAATGGTGTCTCTGCGTGATGCAAATTAGAGTCCATCTAGAAAAGTAAAAAGAGGAAAGAAAAAGCTCTGGATGACTCAGCTAGGTGATTGGTTTTAGTACCAAATGCTCAATATTAAAACTGTCAAGGCAAACCACAGAGAAAAGAAAAGGGGGGAAAACCACCACAAAAAGAGATGACAGATGATATTTGTATATAGAAGGTGATAGTGAGGATTTTACATCCCTCTGGCGTTACCTCAGATAACTATAAGCAACACATGCTGGCTTTTGGAGACTTTACAATGGTCTCATTTATCAGCCTGTGTGCATTTTAATGCTTTTAGCTACCATTTTTATCACATAGCACATAACATGGTTACAGTCTTAGCCTTTTCTGAGATTACTCTGCTCAAACAGCAGCGCTGCAGCATCACAACCACTGTTTTTCATTTAGTAATGATAGATATCAGAATGCAGCCAGCATCCACTACACAGAGCCAACCTTGCATATCAAACAACTAATTCCCTTCTTGATTTCACTATAAACATTAAAAAAAAAAAAGTAGGAAGTCCCTTGAAAGCTAACCCTAGAGCTGTGAGGGCAGCACGTCTAATTCACTGATTACAATTTACAAGAACCTAAATAAGCGTATTTGAAGGGACCATAATTGAACAAATGGGGTTTAGAATTCTCCCACTACTAATAATATAATAAGCTTATTGTTTTAATCTTCCCACTAGCCCTCTATTCAGCTCCAAGGAAGCAGACAGTTCTTCAAACCTTATCTCAAAAGCGATGCACTCATCTGTTTTCATAAGCTTTACACTGAAAAATAGAGAGAATTTCTGTAATGCTTTCTTACAATTCCATAAAATCACTCCAATTCTTCTCTCAGTGATCAGCACGCAGGACAAAAATAGGGCAGTTGTATTCAAAACTGGGAAATCTAAACAGAAGAGCCAGAGATCGTGTTATGAGCAGTCTCCCTCCCTCAGGTGGTGAGAAGAGAGGACAGAGTCTGCTGGGGCTCACATCTTTGGAAATGCTGTTATCTCCACACCAGCGGGCAGGGAGCATCCTTGCAGTGGGATGGGGCAGGGATGGGCCACCCATCTGATCCAGAACCCAGCAACCCCTATGATCTCCCTTTGACAGCCACACCATCCCTTTGGCAACACTTTACTTCATGTAAACCTTTTAGAGGTCATTTACTAAAACTGAAATGATCATTTTCAGAGAAAAATAAACCCCGGCATTTCCATTTTATTATTCTTTGGCACACTTCAATTAACGCTCCCACCCAAAGCCCAAGTCTGTCATATACAAGGAAGAAGAAGGGAAAAAAACCTCACAAAACCAAAGCTCCATGTCTCTAGCTCTCCCCTTCCTCCACAAAATACCGTGAGCCAAAATATAACAACATTATTTTTAAGTCCATGAGGGGGAGAGCATGCACAAGGTGCCACACAGACAAAGCCTTCTCTAGACAAACAGCTGAAGCGTGGGTTTTCATGCTCTCACAAATACAACTCACTCAAGCTCAAGTGAAAAACAAGCGTGCATTAAACTCTCCTCAGACAATATTCTTACCCTAACTTGAAGACTGCCTCTTTTCTTCTTTTTTTTGTGTGAAGGATGTGGGCTATTATTTGGGATCTCCGAGCTTCTTCTCTCCTAACTGCTCCCTTCAGCTCAGGCTCCTGTTCCATTTTGCTCCTGTCATGCCATGCAAACGCTTGCAGCAGCTTCTCAGCTCACACAAGAAAACTTTCCTTGTCCTCCAACGCTTTCCTTAAATCCCACTTGTCCCTCACATCACTCTTTCTACAGTGGAAGGTAAAAATTTCTGCTAGTGATTTTTAACTAATCCAGGAAGAAGGGTATAATGAGTCTCCACAATCCACTTCAAGTACCATTTCATTTTGTTCCTGTGAGCAGGTGACATTTAGAAACTCTTATCATTAATTTTTTCTTCCTACAATCAAGGAATCGTCACACCCGAAAGAGAACAGCAGAGGGAAGAGAGACATTTAGCTCCAGCTGAAAAACAGGGTAACTGCAGCCTGTAACATCAGGGAGCATCTCCAACGCTTGCACCATCTCATGACAACACTTTGAACAAATGGAGTTCTCCCCAACAATTTTTTTTCTTATTTCAGGAAATTTTTATTTTCTAAAGCTGCAGTTTCATTACACAACATTTTAGTTCTCTGAGGAGGGGATATCATATGTTTTTCTTTTTTAATTAGATGACAAGGACATGATGAGTCTTCTCATACCGATGTTTATCTGAGATCTTGAACACTTTTAAAAGGAGATGTAGTTAAAGTGTGGCAAGCAGAGCATCCTGATGCTAATAACTGCTGATTATAAGGGAATCTGCCCTCCCTTGCACAGAATGATTCCACTCATTTGCCTTTCAAATGATGCATTAACCCTCATCAAAGCACTCGGGTTTCCTCAGAAGTGACCTCCTCTGGGTGCTGTGATCTCGCAATCAGTCACTCCAGTGGAGCACCGATGCTGAGCTCAGAGTTCTGCCACACCAGCAGACGATCCCGCAGTCTTACAGGCTTTGGGGAAAAGGATTGGGAAAAGCTCCCTGTGTGTTTCTTGCCTGCTGCCCCAGGACTGATAAACTGGTTGTTTCCGACAGAAGACACCCCAAATGGGCTAGCCAGAGCATCATACTGCCACTAGTTGATTAAATACTATCAAGTTGCAACAAAGACGTTTTTCTCTTGATAAAATCCTCTATGAGGATACAAATAGTTATGCATAAAAATGCATCCCATCATGGTTGATGTTTTAGCCCACAAAAAGCCCAACTGAAGGCATTTGGAACTAATTACATCCTTAAAATGTGGGGCAGCCTCAAAAGACAGTTGCTGTAAGCCCTATTTTTAAGCTGTTGAAAAGATAACTGAGAAAAACCCCATAAAAACACTCTGCTGTATAATATTGCAGTATATGATATTGTACCATGCAGCGTTAAGTCATCTGAGGCCAAAATACTGCAGTTTTCAGAGTTTTCCAGCTCACTTGGTGGTGATGGCACCGAGCAGCCTGGAGATAAGGCTCAGTTATCACAGCTGCCAGGCTCAGGCACGCTGCACCTCCCGAGAGGAAAGCAGCCTTCCTCCTGCCCTGCTGAGGCTCGCCTAGCGTAGTCCTAGGATATGGTAATAGCATAAGAACATTAGAAAATACTGATTTCCATCTGCAAAGTCTCAAGGAAATTTGAAATAGCTCTAAATGCACATTGTTTGCACTGCTGGTCTGGCTGCACGGTGGCTGTCACCCAGGGTCGACGTGGCCACTGAGTGTCAGTGATCTGTACACAAAATCAGATTCCCAGACGCTGTGACAATGTTTAAACAATCCATTTTATAATGAAGTCTTGAAAAAAAAAAAAAAAGAAAAAAAAAGAAAAATATTCTTACAATTGGTATAGAAATTTCTTTTCCCAGCTACTTTTCCTGGTAGGAGCAGGTTTTCTGGTTTTTCATTTCTATTTGGAAGCTGCTTGTTCATTTGATGGAAGAGCAAGAGTGTCTGAGACCAAATGAATATTGAGGAACTTTAATCCATTCCTCATCTGCTTGGACTCTACATGAAGAAATGAATATTGTGAACATTTAAATTCTTCCTCCCTTGACAGTAACACAGTCTAACTTGATATGAGAGTGTTTCATCTTTAATGATGTTCCCACAAAGTGACTGGCACAGTCATTATCTTGGAATCTTTCTGTACTGAGTCTAATTAAAGAAAGGGGCATCGGACCATAGTAAAAAACTGAAACTTTATAACCTAACAAAGGCTTTTATAGGCCCAAGCACCAACTTCCCCAGTGATAAGTCATTGTGAAAGGCAGCAGAGAGGACACCTCTGAGAAGCCAAGGTGATGAGACATTTCTCACATAGTGATTTGTTCTTAATTTAAGAACCTGTGATGAGAGCCTGAATCTCCTAGAGGGGGATAGGATGAGAAAATGGGGAGACTTTTGGACTTAATATTAAAGACTTCTTGACCAGCAAAGAAGATGAGCCCAAAGATCTAAAGAAAACTCTTAAAGGAAGGTCTCCAGTGGAATTGCCATTATTTGTGAAATAAAGACAAAAAACCCATAAACCTTCAAAAAAAATCCCCAAACAGTTGCATTACCAAGCCATAAAAATAAAAAAGACTAAGGACCTGGTTGTGAAAGAGCAGGCGAAGAGGAGGAAACGATACTGTGCAGTTGGGATAAGAGATGGTGGAGAGGACATGGCAGGAAGAATAACCCAACCTAACGTGATCGTTTGCTTTGCCACAGCAGCACAGCCTCGCAACGCGACAAAGCTACACGAAACCACTGTGACTTGACAAGGACCAAATTAAATTTTTGGATTAAAAAACCTCACCATAGTAGCTTAAGTTTGTTGGTACAGCAATTTTTAAATATGCTGTGACAGCGACTGGAAAAGATTAAAGTTGGATGAGTCATCTGGGACTGTAAAACCCAGGAAAAAACCCACAGAGCTATGTTGGAAAATACAGTGCAAGTCTTAACAGTGAGAAGAGCCAGGGAAGATGGATCCTGATCAGCTACTGAGAAGCTGAACATGAGCAGACAATGTGCGCTTGCAGCCCAGAAGGCCAATAACCATATCCTGGGCTGCATCAAGAGAAGCGTGTCCAGCAGGTCGAGGGAGGTGATTCTGCCCCTCTACTCCACTCTTGTAAGGCCCCACCTGGAATACTGCGTCCAGTTCTGGAGCCCACATCACAAGAGAGACATGGAACAGCTAGAACGAGTCCAGAGGAGGCCACCAGGATGATGCGAGGGCTGGAGCACCTCTCCTATGAGGACAGGCTGAGAGAGTTGGGGCTGTTCAGCCTGGAGAAGAGAAGGCTCCAGGGAGATCTTATAGCGGCCTCCCAGTACCTGAAGGGGCTACAAGAAAGCTGGGGAGGGACTTTTCATAAGGGCAGTTAATGACAAAACAAGGGGAAATGGGTTTAAACTGAAAGAGGGGAGGTTTAGATTAGATATTAGGAAGAAGTTCTTCACTGTGAGGGTGGTGTGACACTGGCCCAGGGTACCCAGAGAAGCTGTGGATGCCCCCTCCCTGGAAGTGTTGAAGGCCAGGTTGGATGAGGCTTTGAGCAACCTGGTCTAGTGGAAGGTGTCCCTGCTGCTGGCAGGGGGGTTGGAACTGGATGAGCTTTAAGGTCCCTTCCAATCCAAACCACTCTATGATATTCTACGATACTTTAGTTGCTATTTATCTCAATGGTGATCTTAATGACAAATTTTAATCCTGTTTAATATTTTTTAATTATTTTGCTAAAGATTGATTGTAACTAGTTAGTCACTACAATAATACATTTATTTGTGACAAAAGATTGTATTTATATTGCATGTTCCTTTTTTAGGCCAACTGTGGGGCTAAAATTCCATATAAGTATTTAAGGAAATATAAAATTTACTATACATCTGTTGAGATGCTCAAGATTTATCTCACGTGTCAGATAGTGTGAGCAACAGTTCTTCTATGCTATATTATTTTTCCTAACAATATATACTGTTTGTATTTGGACAGAAATTAGAATGCAATTAAAACATAAGCAACAGTTTTGTAATAAAAATATTGCATACAAACATGCCAATTGTGATTAATAGAAGAAAAATGTTTTTATTGAAATGTTTTCATTTCAAACTGGAATATTAAACAAAAGCATTGTTATTCTCACAGTAGATAACGGAGGTTCTAGGGTGATCAAACACGTTGTTAAACGGTCTAATTTCCACTTTGTCAAAGATTTCCTTTTGTCTGTCTCTAGGCCTTCACCAACACCTAGTTAACGACCAGCACTGAGCAGTGACCTCGGAGGAGGTTCTGCCATCACACCATAGCCACAAACACTTCCATAATTTTCCAACTGACAACTCTCAACTTCACACTCCTAGGTTTTTATTCACAGACCAGAGAAGAAAAATATCCTTTTTCAGCTCCTAATAAGTTGTTCAAGTTTGATAAGCTATTTTCATTCCCACTGAATTAGTTGAATAAGCTGTAGAGAGAATAGGTCTTTGTTTCAGGCAGCTGAAGAAAAAGTCAAAAGCTGGCTTTTTCCTACAATCACTTCTGGGTCCAGATTTCTCTCAATTCTCTGGGTGCACACATACTTTTCCTGAATAGTTTTGGTTTTTTTTTTCATTTAAATTATGCTAATAGGTTAGAAGTATGCTCAGATCTTTATGTAGATTGCCGTTTAAAACTTACAATGCACGTTAAAAGCAGAAAATTTTTATTTAAATTAAGTGCAAAACCAATTTAAATAAAAAAACAGCTTAATATTAAAAAAGATGCATATCCAGCAGTTTAAAACTTAGAATGCACGTTAAAAGCAGAAAATATTTTATTTAAATTAAGTGCAAAACCGATTTAAATAAAAAAGCAGCTTAATATTAAAAAAGATGCATATCCAGCTTTTAGAGGACATAAGGTGACAGAGCATACTCCACTTACAGACAGAACTGACCAACCCCACAACACGTTTAATATTGTTTATCTCCTTTTTTTCTTTCCTTTAGGTAGCCAGACAGAATCAGTATTTTGCTGGGTTCATACCTTGTTGATCTTTCATCAAACTGATTACAGCTGCTCAAACACAAATTATCTGATGACTTCTAGGATCCTCTGTGCTTTTGCAGAGGACACTGAAACCACACTCACTAATTCTCCAATGTTGCTGAGATCTGTCAGCTACCTGAAGACCATCCCTGCACTGCGTTCGGTGTGCTACGGATCCACCTCATCACTGCACACTTCTAGATATGAAGCCAATAAAGAAAATATTTAGATAAGGAGAAGAGGTTCAGCCCACCCCATACCTGAAAGCCAGGCTGGATGAGGCTTTGAGCAACCTGGTCTAGTGGAAGGTGTCCCTGCTGATGGCAGGGGGGTTGGAACTGGATGACCTTTAAGGTCCCTTCCAACCCAAACCATTCTATGATACCTCCCCACATCATGCAATGCTCCTACAGAGCCAAGAAACTTCAGAAGATTAAGTCTGGGTTGGTTCTACGTCCTAGTTTTTTGAGTTATCAAATTGTATTTGAGTAATTTTCCAGCTTTTTACACCATCAAGCAATGCTCAGAGCAATGCTTTTTATTGTTTAAGGATAAAACCGAGTTTCCCAATGTCATGGCTCGCCTTTGATCGCTGAGGTAAAATGAAAAACGAAAATGAAAAATGACTGCAACACCTGGCAATGCTGCAGACAAACCAATTTCTGTGCCTTAGAACAAAACAAAAACATAGCTATAATTTCACTTTAAAGCCTCTTCTATTAATAAAAACTCAATAATAATTATTCTGCTATTTCTTTCCATATCTTTAGCTATGATGTGTATATTCCGTTTATAATGTCTAACATATTAATTGTAGTATTACTTGTAAAACAGTTACAAAAGCTAATGGTACAGCTACTACTGGGCAACTGTTGGCTTCAAGTCCAAGAGAAACCTGCAATTCAGAAGACAGAGACCTACTCCCACGTCTCTGGACAAGGTTTCTGACACAACTTGGCTCTCCCATGGTTCAACGAGTACTGCTGGCAACCTCTGGTGACATCAATCCACAGGATCCCTTCCCCAAGCCAGTCATTGAGCTACAAGACTCGGCCAAAAGCAAGCACTGGTGAGTCGCTGCGTCTTTAACGTGGCCCCACATTCCCCTCCCATCTCAGGAGAACCAAACTGCAGCTCCCCTTTATGTGCTTTGGTTTCTCATCAGCCAAGTCCAGCTGGCAGAGTGTTTGTTGTGCAGAGCAGTATTTGCACAGCCCACGGCACAGCGTTCTAATTTGAGATCATGGGTTTCGCCCATAAGAAGTCCCATGTGAAGTGAAGCTGAAGGAGAATGTCCTCCCTCCCTCCCTCCCTTCCTATTCAAGGCAGCTCTTGTGCTCCTCAGACTCCTCTGTGAGCCTGTGCAGGTCACCAACCCATCAGAAAACCATTCCTCTTTAATGCTGGAGGAGTTTTCTGCTGAGTGAGTGATTTGAAGGGGCTGAGGAATGGAAGAGCAACAAGCACCATAAACAACCAGGGAAGGTGGGAACGGGGACAGACGAATGGTGCTACCACTTTTGGCTCACAGTTACATGGTCTCATATTGTGGAGCTTCAGCCTGAGAAAGAGCAGAACAAGGATAACAAAGGAGGAGGATGACAAAGTAAACACTTCTCATATAGTTGCACTACTAAAATGCAAACTTCCAGGCTGAAAACCTACCATTTGATTCCTGCTATTATTCCAAAGGAAAAAGGCACCAACCAAATAAAGAATTAACCCACATGTCTCTCAAAATGAGAAAGCAAAGCTTTATTACTTGGAATAATTTTTAATTGTCCTATGTGATATAAACTGAAAATAATTATGTATGCTGTACTAAGAACATAGATTTTTGTACCATTGAAAGTATCGGTCAGACAGCAACTCTTGCATTTAAACAGTCAACTGCCATTTTCCTTTGCCATCAGGTGAGGCTGGGGGTCTGGACAGATGGATGGATAACAATTCCTTCCCACACACAAAAAACAACCCCAACCCATCACTGTGAAATCATAAACCAGTTGTATCCTCTCCCTAAATAAGCCATACCTCTTATTTGATCAGCTGTCTTGAGAGTCTATTCAAGAAGTTAATCAGGTTTATGCTGCACTTAAGACATCATCAAACTTCACAGAATTGATTAAATAAGACAATATTTTGTATCAGAAATTCTATTCTGATTGTTTTTAATCTCTCCAAAGGATGGAGTCTGTCAGACCTGTTTTCTCTTCCACAAAGAGTGAAATAGAAGGATTAGGGTCGGACACCTTTGCTTATACCACATTTCAAATAAGACGTGACAAGCAAGGCATTCATTTCTCTGAAGAAGAAAAATAAAATCACAAACAAGTGAACAGAGTACTTCGACATATTTTTTTTACTATCAAAATATGTTATTAGACAACAAATAGCTTCTCTTTAGTGTATTTAATGAAATAAAGATATTAATGCATTAAGCTCTGGGCATTTTTTAAATGAACACAATTATAATCAGGAAATTAATGATGTATGTGAACAGAGACTTGCAGTACGTCAAGCTCTCTCCCTTTTCCTTCTGGCAAAAGAAATCTATCTCCAAGGATTTATCCAAGAGGAAGAGCTAAACGGATAAAATTCTCTATATTAAATAGACTTACTTTCTCCAGTCTGACTGGAGGAAGAAATCAAGTAAGAGAAAGTTAAAAAACAAATGCTTGAGGGAAAAATAAGAGTGGGCAACGGTAGTTTCTCCTGTAATTCTTTTCGGGTAGATATTCAATGAATTTTTTTTCTCTTGGGGAATTTAGCCTTCAAATGGATGATTCAAATGCATCCAAGACTTTCTCCTCAGGAATAAACACTGTCTTTTGGGTAAGCTAGAACTCCATGGAGCGTGGTTTTTAATTTTTTTTTCATTATTATTTATTTAAATGGCCATCTAACCCCTAGAAACAGTGGCATGGCGCTCCAGAAGGCTCAAGATGCTTTGTGTATCTCATGACAGATGGTAACCAAGACATCCAACAGACAGTAACCAAGTCAGAAGAGATGCCAAGTCTTCCGAACTGCAGTCCAAGGGTTATGCTCCAGTGTTTATTAATTAAATTTTAATCTCTTTAATTTATATTAAGCTTAATTCTAATACAGTAAATAATTTTACCCTGTTTTCCCATAGGAACAAAGCTTATGCAACCTTACCCTGTGCAACCCAAGCTCCTGCCTCAACACCTCTGAACCTGCTGGCCAATTTGAAGCAAATCTGATGGTGGACTAGGGGTCTCAAAGGTACTCTAAAAGGTTCATGAAAATAGGCAGCCATGCAGAGGAGAGAAACCTGATAAACACCCTGCCTGGGGGAAAGGCTTCAGTGTGAGATCACACTTTATTAAAGTGTCAAAGAATTCACATGAGAGAAAGTCCTTAGAAATGCTCCAGCCACAGGAAAAAGCCTAAATCAGAGCTCACACCTTCTGCAACGCCCAAGTCAGTCGAACAGGAGACACAAATCTGTAGGAACCCAACTTCATTAGCTGCAGTACTCACAGAAGTACTCGTTAAACTCTTCACAACTCTGCATTCAAGTCCTGCCTGGAGGAAGTGCAGAGAGCACCCAACCAGCATCTCTGTCCTCCCCTCAAAACATCTCTACTGTTTCTCTCTGAGCAGAGCACAGAAATCATCCAAAAAGGAAAAGGGGGAGGTCTGCCAATGTGTGGCTATCAGGGGATGGGCCGGAGCAGATGTACCAACTGGCAGCCGTACAGACCCGTCCAGGGACGCCCAAAGGGTCAGCCCATTGGTTTGCTCCGATGCCGAGAGCCATCCGCTCGCGCTGCCAGCAGCTGCCGCGGGTCCTGCTCGCTCTGCCCTTCCGAGCCGGCGCTCTCCCTGACGTGTGTCACTGTGCGAGTCCCACTCATTTACAACGCCACAATATGCCTCCTGCACGCACAAAAGAATAACCACATCATTCTGTCCCCGAAAGGCTTCGCTGAACTCCCCATTCCTCACGAAATCCCTTTTAACCTCTTTCTTAGCCCTCGCTCGTAAGCCACCCGTGCTCATCCTTGCATACAGCTCTTACTCCCTCGTCCATCACATCCCAGTCTCATCTCATTTATTCTTCCTCCATTCTTCTCCCAGCCCTTCAGTGATACCTCACTACATACCATGCTGTCAGGCTGTTCACTTAATGGCTTTCTTCCCTTGAAAAAAAAGAGTATTTCAAAAATCATATCCTCTATACTTCTAGCAACTCAATCCTGAAATGAGCTCTTGCTGTAAAATTACTGCATTCTCTATTTAAAGACATTAATGATACACAACAAAATGATATTGTGTTAGTCCTCAAAAAACCTGCTGTATCCCTAAGAGAATAACAGGTTACAAAATGGAGGAGAGTACAGCCAAATCTTACGGGATTTCAAATAGATTTTATTGCCAAATACCTTAAAGAAATATAGGGTTTGGTTTAGAACACAGTTTGTATTAAGGTTCACAATTCAGTGCAGAAAAATATCCAGATTTGAAGGTCTGAGTCACAGGTGGGCCTGGTACAGGGAGCAAGAGGATCCAGCACCAAGGCAATCTTGTCCCTCCTCCCTCCCTGGGAATCCAATTGACCTGCTGCAGCTGAGTGACCCGGTGACAGTGTCACAGAACAGACATGGCTCTATCAGAGCAGACAATTTCAGGACCATTACACACTGTAGTAGTATGGGATACACTTTGCTGTTGTTTTAAGGTACAGCAAATGCTGCTGCTTGCTGTTTACTCGCAGAGCACCCGCAGGGATGGAGACTTAGAGGCATAATACCTTTAGGAACCATTTGGATGGTGTAATCGCTCTCTGCTCTCCTAAGTACAGCATAAAGAGCCATAACTCAGCTCCACATGTATGTGCACGCACGAACAAATGCCTTGTGCCTTCATACTCTGGCATTTCCAGACAAATTTCTCCCAATTTAGGTCTGTCGTTCAACTCTAAGTAACAGCACATTACAAATATAAGAACTTAGGTTCAATATTTCAGAATATTCCTAGGACCATCACACCATAGAAATGATGGATTCCCACCCCACTTTATAGAGAATTGGGTTCAGTACACTACATAAGTTTAACATTTACAGGTCAAAAAATGCTACTTAAGCTTACAGTTCTGAAATAACAGATAAAACATAAGTATTTATAAATATCTGATAGCTAACACACTTGGTTTTCAGTTAAGGGATACAAAAAAACCCTCTGAAACTACCTAAAGCATTCTAAAAAACCCCAAACAACTGTTAAAAGCATTTGGTATCTACAGAACAATCACAAAATGGTATGACAAGTCAAGGTTTATCACTCCCATATGTAATTCACCTGTAGCTCTGTCCCCTGGCAGTAGTACACTCATCACCGGAACAGGAATTCCCAAATTTACCTTGCTCCACCACTGCTGTTGGGACAGCAGGAGCTCCTGGCTCTGTGCTGGTCTGTCTGCAGAAAGACATGCAGAAGAGTAGGGTCCTCCTCCACACTTAAGCCTTGTCCTTCCCCCAGACCAACACCTCAAACAGTCCCCTTACCTGTCCAATTCTCCTGCTGCACATTCTAACTCAGAAACCTCATTACTCCACTTTGCTCCCCATTCTCCCTTGCCTTCTCAAAACGCCCCCAGAATCTGATGCCACCATCAACTCTGCTCCTGGATCTTGAATTACAGCTGTGGATCCTGACAGCAGCTGGTCCCACAGCACCAGCAGTGGGCATGGCAAGGACAGAGCTGGGACACAGCACCAAGATGCCACTGGTCAGTGGTACCTGACATACCATCTGCCCGTCGGAACACCTTCCCATTCAATCTGGGTTACTGGGTGTCTGGATGGAGATGCTCTGCCCAGTGCACACACACTTGTGCTTTTTACATTCACAGCAGTAGAAACGTGCTGTTTCCTTGATGATCCCCAAAAGCTCAATGCTTTAACATTTCCTCTAATAACTTTTTTGGGAAGCAGAGATGGGAAAGCACAAGCCATGATCTCTAAGCACTGATGAAGCAAACAGACATGCCCACTGTTACACTAATAATAAAAGGTTACTTTTGGAGTAGCTGAAAGAACTACCTGCTCTTTTAGCCAGTTGACACAACTCTTCTAATTTCAGTATGGTAGAAGTATTTTGAATTTGCTGATAAAATAGAGATGTTCATCTGATGCAGATAGCAGTCTTTATACACACATAGATATATGCATATATATATATATAGATAGATATATATATAGCTGTGCATATATATGTGTGTGTATAGATTTCCTTCCTAATCTCATTAGCTTGCAAGTAATTTTCAATAGTCATGTGGCCACTACAGGGCATAAAGTAAATTTTTAACAGTCTGTCACAGTGTGCCATAGCTCTCATACCTACAGATAAATATTCTGGATTGCTCTTTAAATGCCAGCTATCCTGATAAAGAGCAATTACAGACCTGCTCAAACCAGAAGGTAAATTGATGACTAGCCCCTGAGCCGCTACATTGAATATGGGAGAATCAAGTCTGAAGATTGAGGAGTAAGATAACTTTAACTTTCTCAAACAGTTAAAGAAGTTATTCTGGCCAGCTGTCTCAATTGCTGTAATACTGTGGAAAACTAGGTAACATCTGTAAAGAATAAAATTATTATCATTTAACATTTTTACTTTCCCTTCTGTTAGAGGCTTATTTCCACTACGTAGTTAGAGCAGCTACTGTTTAAACCAAGCAGACCATTTTGGAACAGAGCTATTATGCAAATAATCTATTCTGTACTCTAACTAAAAGCAATGCTGTGCTAGTCTGGACAAGACATGCTGCACAGTAGAGTTTCTTTTTAATTTTTTTTTTTCTTTTGTGCAGTGCAGCAACATCATTTACGATGGTAATGATGAAAGAGATCTTCCTATCTAAAAATCAGACATTCAAGAATATAAACACATAACCACCTTTTATGGGCTAGTGTTTGTCTTTCATTTATTTATTTAAATATTTACATCCTTTTTACATATTTCTAGGTGCAAGTCATTGCAGTGATGTTAAGTGCTCTTTAATGAGAGGAATATAAAAGGTCTACTTGTATTATCCTCTCTTAGCAAGTTTGTACAGTGATACCTGTGTATGCAGATTTATACCACAGACATTATCTCCTATCTGTAAGTTATATGAAATTACTTATCTGTAACACCTGAGTAAGATCAAAAGATCCCAAACAACATAAGCCACCTGCACTGTGCCTTAGACAATGTAATAACCTTAAAACAACAAATCAGTATATTTCATGCCTAGCATTTTAATGCTATTCTCTGGATACCTGGCTTGTGTTGGAAGGAAAGATCATACCTAAGAACAAATGCAATCTAAGGCAATATTTAAAGATTAGATTATCCTTCATTGCAAATAGCTCATTTGTTTACTATCACATTGCTTTATTCTTCTTTTGCCTCCTTATACCATGAAAATGCTGAATATTCAGTTTAGATTCCCCAGCAGCTTTTTATTTTAGTCTAAAAACATTTACCTAACACATTCTTAACAAGCAAAGTGAAGAAAATTCAGCCATCTGTCTCTACATTACAATAACAGTTATGGAAGAGTAGATTATTCTATAAAGCAAGAAATCTAATGCTAGGAATTCTTCTACTTTAAGCACTGTGTGCTCATGTCAGTTTTGTATATAAGAATGTTAAACACCATCACACACAGAAACAATGATTTATAAGCAAACACAAGACAATATATTGTAAAGATACTAAATGCATTCAATATTCCAATCATGCTATATGTCCACGCTTCAAACTGAGAAAAAAAAAATAATAAAATGATCTGTGCTATTATTTTCTGATCTCCAGCACTTCACTAGTTCTAAATTATCACTAAAAATACTTAAAATGACTTGCTGGAAACAAACATAATATAGAGAGAGATCCAAATCCTTACCTGGGAAACCCCCTTGTACCATTGCTGTACCAGCATGTACTTCAGGATATCTGCATTCCTGACAAACATTCAATGCTGTAAGCAGCTCAAATCCTCATCATAACACAGACTCGGTGCTCGTCTTTCTTCTGACGACCTTGGGCCTATTTTTCTGAGATTTTTTTTCTCTCCTTAAGGGCAAACCGTCTGTCTGTTTCTATTATGAGATGCCATCAATTAGATTAATTTCAAGCTACCCACAAGCTAACAGTTACATCTGCCAGCAGATGAAAGCTGCCTATGAAAGTATGCAGGGAGAAGCAGATCTCTGGTTTCCCACATCTGACCCACGGATGCTCCACGGCTGCTGTTTGTGCGCTGGCTTACCCTGCTAGCATTCGAATGACATCTCTGTCCCCAAACACGAGTCACCTCAAACGTTTGTTTCTCTCGCTGTTAGCTGCAGGTACGATGGCGCTTAATGACCCAACGGCACGGCAAAGGAGCAGTTAATTGATGTTACTTATCTAAGCATCCTTTTCATGCAAACTACAGGGGTTAAAAATGAATTTCTCTCAATCAAATGGCTTCATTAAATGTGTTATTATCCAATGCTGCAAATCTTGCAGTTTCCCAACACTGGTATGTGTCATGGCATAGGGCTTGGCTGTTGGTTTTTCTTTCTTATTTTTTTTGTGTTTGTGTGTGTCAGAAAACAAAACCAATCTGTCATTATAAGCATAAGAAAGACCCAAACTTCATCATAACTTGTATTTTACTGCAACTCTGAACAAGCAATGTTAGTTTTACCCCAAGTAGGGCTGAACTGCAACACTGCAGAGACTCAAAATCCCTCATTTGGTAATTAAAAAAAGCAAAGATAAAAATCTCTCTCTAAATTTATAAACATACTTAGTCATTTTGGGAAGTCCTTACTAATTTATTCCAAATGCTGCATTTAAAACAACTCAAAATACTCTGTTATTTTGTTAATACCATTAATTTGGTCGTTTTTAAAGTTCATTGTCCTTTCCTTAGAATATGTATTACAGCACACACAAAGCCATCTGTTCAGTGCATTATGTACAAGCACACAGTAAAAAAATACAAGAAGTCCCAGCTGTAATTTTACTATTAATTCATCAAAAATGTAATTTCCTTTTGCAATACTTCATCAGATGAGGAGAACTGTGCATGTGCATCACAAATAGAGTGAAAAAAACCCCAGCCCAGTAACAAAAACCCAAACTAACCCACAACCTCACACTACAATGACACCAACATCGTAATCTATCCTCATGTGGCACAACAGCTTGTGAGTCTGCCCAGCATGTACAGCCCTTCTGGATCTGATATTAGGGCTGGTTACCAAACTTACATCTTTTAGCTAATTATGGGTCAGAATAAGAATGGGAAAAGAAGATTAGCAGTACAGAAGCATATTAAATAGAGATTAACACAGAGCTAAAAAATGAAAGTCATTGCTCTATTCGTCTAATCCTGGCTCTTGCATGATCTTTGGAAAGCCACTGTACTAAATACACTTGTTACTATATTTAAGAAAATTAAATATTGCAATTACTATTTTTTTCAATATTTTATTTTCATAGAGCTTGAAGCATTTTTCCAAGCTACATATCTTACTCTTTGAACATCATCTCTATTTGCTGTTGATTGCAGTGACATCTATTGGAGAGGCAGCGTTTGGCTACACAAGCTGCCTCACCTGAAGATCACTGGTTTTGGGTGTCCTCCTCCCAAAAAATTAAAATAAAATTAAGCAATCTTTTCCTTTGTTATAGCATAGCTTTGCATAAAACAGACTCTAAATAGTCAGATCCTCAAGGATTATATTGATTGATCAGCGGGTTTGTTTTTATTTAGTCATTGTTAATAATTCTGGCATTTTTCCAAAGTGCCAATGATCCTTTTCCCATCTCGGCCCACAACAGGACACTTCCTGAGGTCATATTTTTGCACACCCCATATACTCGACCACACCTTCCACAAAGTCTCAACTGAACTCTATTCCTTTTTTTCACCTTTTGTTTTCAATCAAAGCCACCATCCTCTCATGTGTGTAGGGATTTCATTGACACTATGGAAGCTGCTAAAAGCCTGGGGTGTGATGAGGACACTCTGCTCACATGCCAAAGCACTTTCTAACCCCAACCCTACCAAGACAACAGGCAGCGTGGGTTTGTCTGAACCAAACTACACGGGTGCACTCACACACACACACACACTCACCCCTCTTGCACCCTTACGCATTTATCACAGCGGGGAATACAAAGTTGAAATACAAGAGAAGTTTTTAAATCTTGCTTTGGTGGAGAAACCACCATTCCTCAAAAAGCATTTTAGGAAGATAAATCATTATGTTTTCTTACAGCTTCATTGATTTCTACATTATCTAGAGACAAAATAAAAGGAAGGGGGCATTATTATCCCCTTATTAGATACAGTTAAATATCCTTGCAGACAGGAAGTCTGAGCACAGGAGTATCTAGTCCATTATCTTAGTCACCTTTCACAAATTTTTTATTATTATCTATTTTTATTATTTTAAACTTATTTGAAGCCAACCAGATCAATCTCAGCCAACTAACTAGACAAAAGATTTCACTAGAAAACATCAACTGAAATTAAGGATTGCAAGTTCTTTCAACAGTTGTCTTTTCAGCTTTCTTACAAGGGTTTTTAAGATCTTTCCTATCTAACTTATGATTGCTTCAACTCAATCTCAAGAGTATATCTAAATTGTACAGTTATGATGCCCCAAGGAAAACCTTACAAAACATTCCATTACAAACTACTCTGCCCATCCATTTCCTCTGCTTCTTTTTACTACTAACCCCTCATTATAGCAATAAGCCTCAACAGGGTGCACATTAGTCTATTAGCAGAGTCTTAGTGCACACCTACAGCCATCCGCCACTAAAGGAAAACACACCAATGCCTA
The DNA here is from genome assembly GCF_000700745.2 of Antrostomus carolinensis. Classification (NCBI taxonomy): domain Eukaryota; kingdom Metazoa; phylum Chordata; class Aves; order Caprimulgiformes; family Caprimulgidae; genus Antrostomus; species Antrostomus carolinensis. Next base: position 59,995 of record NW_010332277.1, read on the forward strand.
TTGACACAGCCTGTAGCACAGCTGCTTGCGAGTACAAATAGCTCCTTTGTATGCTCTCCCCTCCTTTTACTTGTTTTGATTAAAAAAAAAAAAAATAATCCTATTCAAAACCTGATGTTTTTAACGTTTGGAAGCCTAAAAAACCTCTTCATGGAGAGTGACCTCCTCCAAAACAATCTCTGCCATGGAAGGAGTGTTTCCAACGTGAGGAGGAAAAACTCCAAATTCACCTTGTAACATTTTCAGGTCTGTAAGATGAAGAATTTGGAAGGCTCTTTTTGTAGCAGAATGCACAGGCTGCAAATTTTACAAAACTATTTTAAAGTGTAAAGCGAAAGCCTTCGAACAGCAAAGTCAAAGCAAAGAGTGAACAAAAGCCACACCACGCAGGGTTAGAGTTGAATACTGATAAAGATTTAATGGTATCACTAGAGGAAGAAATAAAACAAGAAGAAATGCCATTTTCAACTCACCTTCAAAGTCTAGCAAAAAAACTATCTAAGAACTTAGAAAATAATATGGGAAGTAATGACAGTTCAAATGAAGTTGAAATATAGAGAAGCAAGTCAGAAACTAACGGTATTCGGTGCAAGAAGACACATTAAAAAAAACCCCAAACACCTAGAACTTCTTTAAACTTCTTAAACCACGGAAACATGGAGGACATCTGGAGCTCCTCTAAACCAAGAGATACCTAGTAGTTCTATCCCTAACAAGAATTCACTCTTTTTGGATCAAAATCAACCTTTGATAAGAAAAGGCAGAATATCTACAAGAAATGATTGTTTGTTACAGCAACTCAGCAACGAAAGCTACAGTTTCAGTGGTGGAAAAGCAGAAATATGAGGGAGCATTGCCGAAGGCAAGTGGATTTAGATCCCACAGGGGAAATTAAATCAATACCAAAAGGTTATTCAGCCACTTTAAGGGGAAAACAGACAAAACACAGAGATTGTGAGGCAGTACAGATGGGACAGAAAGGGAAGAAGAATTTTCTAAATATGGTAGGGAGACTAACAACGCTTTGCTTTCATTTTCAGTATGGGGAATGATGAAAGACATGGAGACAAAAGTCTAAAGCATGGGCCAGAAGAAGTGACAAGCAAGGAGAAAAAATGTCAAATGGAGCAACTAAAGTATTTCTGGAGCATGAGAGAAATTGGTGAGCAAGTTTGTGACACTGCAATTGTATTAAAATGTTAAAAAATAAATTAAAATCCATCAGGGGCACAACCAGAGTACAGATTTAAGAGCTGTCCCACCTCAAAATGCCTGCTAAGGCCCTCCATGCTCTTGTCACAGACTGAGAACAACAGGAAGTGCATGAAAGAAGGAGAGGCTATGATGTAAATTTACCTGAGCTGACACCACTTCTTCCTTTTGGACAACAAATCTAGTTCACCTGTTCAGTGAAGCTCAGAAAATTCTTAGTTAAGTTTACAAAACCAGTAGAATTAATAGGATAAGCAGGCAAGGAATAGATCAATATGAAAATGTAAATGGATGGTGTTAAAAAGGCAACTACTGGCCTGGGAAAGGTACTCAGGATAGAAGTTATGAACATCGAGTAGTCTACAAAAACAATACTGTACTGGAATTTACAGAGAAAACTTTGTTTTTCAAATGACCACAGAAAAGATACTCTGTAAAAGCCCATTCCACAGCTGCCAAGATGCTTAATATCATTAAGTACAGTTAGATCATTTCTAATATGCTTTTTACTTCAAGGGTTGAGGTACAACCTTAGTTTAAGCTTTCTTAGTCTGATTTTTGTTTTAAAGAAACAGAATGAGGTGGGGAAGAATAAAATGGAAAATGCACATCTTGGTTTTCCAAGATTCATGGGAAAGATGGCTATTGCAAAACATTCAGCTTCAGTCAGTAAAAAGGGTAGAGAGAAGGAGATTCATCTGAATAGATCTGCTTGCTGCTGCCAAATCTGGTAGGATTGATGAATTTAATATCAGAAGTAGCTTTACCTTTTCAGCTATTAGACTCAGCTGGCAGTATCATTAGGGATGGCAGAAAAGCTAAAAAAATGACCAAGCCTATCAATAAAAAATTATTCCTGTGCAAAGTATTAACTTAGGTCTAGCAAGCACTCGGATTGAGGCATATCCTAATCAGATAACTCAGGTGTCAGGCTACTTATCAAATGTTTTTTTTAACTGGGAATTATAACTTCAATAACAAGCTGAAATCAGTTTGCTACAATTGGAAGTTTATAGGGTTGGTTTGAAAGCTCAAGTTATATTCAATCCAACATCCACAGAGTCTGCAGTCAAATGCTCCTCCTGACTACCAGTCCCCACAAAAATACTGAAAAACCTTCTCGAGGTAACTATGTGGCACACTCCAAACAGATGAGATGACAAACTCAGTAAGGGGGAGTTCTGGAAAAATCTCAGTCAATTCAAGAACTCACAGCTTTCCCTTAAATCAAAAGAGGCAAAGCTGAACACCCTGCTTCTCTGCCCCCATTACTGTTTCCATGAGAACAACCTTCCAAAAACCTTCTCATCTCCACCAAAGCAGCCCTAAAAGTGACAAACCAACCAAACTCATTAATTATCTCAGCTTCAATGGCATGCCATTGCCAAGAAAATCAGCAAGAGCAGCTGGAAGAGCTTTCCCACCAGCAGGCCCCAAATTAGGAGCTTCCACTCTGAATGGGAGCCATGGTCGCTTCAAGGTCAAAAGCTACAAAAGCATCTCTCTGCTCTGGCTTACCCATAACTAGTGCAAACAAAAAACACTCCAAGACAAAAGATCATGAGAAAAACCACTGTAGCAAAAAAAACCCCCCAAAAACAAGAAAGCAAACCCCAACAAAAACCCCACATGTATGCTGATTTGGTACAAGAGAGTATAAAGAGAAAAAAATAAAAGGTAACTAATTTTAAAAAATAATTTAGGACTTCTAACTGCAACTTTAGTATTCCTACATATTTTACTGGAAGGTAAGCTATGGATAATAATATTCTGTTTATCCAAAGTTGTAATTAACAAAGCAGCATGCTGGAATCTAAGTCACACTGCCAGGAGCTCTCAAGTTGCTCTGCATCCCACCCTTTAGGTCTCTACTCCTCCACAGAGTGCATATCATCATAATTCACTGCAAAACCCAGAACTGGACAACTGCAGAACCTTTTCCATAAGAGGTACTACAAAAAAAGGGGATCCTTTTTTTCAGTAGAGTACTGAAACAATAAATCAGCAGATTTTTCTTTTTAAAGGAAAATATTTTGCTTGAATAGCACTGTCTGAAATCAGCTGGAGGTTTTTCTGGAAAAGGTCTAAGCACCAGGGGTTCTCAACCTACGTATGGTCAACTACCACTGCAATTACAGCAGTAAAGCACAACATCTGCCTTTCACTGCTGACACCACTGCCAAAGTAAGTCCTCTAGACATTGCTTAGATGTTTTTAGACTGAAAAGAAACAGAGCCCTTCCTACATCTCTTCAGAAGAGCTGAGCTACATGAGCCTGGCTGGAACTGTCTAAATTACAAATCAGAAGCCCTGGGTAAGGACGAGGTTGAGGATTAGATGCTATTGCCACACTGAGCACTGCTTCCCAGAATACAAGCAAGAAACAGCAGATACATTTATCACAGTCTGATTGTGTTCCATAAATGTAATCTGACGTAATGATTATGGCACTACTCACTCTCTGCACAAGCATCCTCATCCTCCTCTTCATCCACGTTGGGTTCCTCTGCATGAAGTCTTTCAAGTGCTCTATAAGGTGGTGGCAATTTCATTGGAGGTGGAGCCCCATATTGTCTCTAACGAATTCAAAGACAAACAGATGTTTTGTAACCTCCATGCACAAGAAATAAAAAATCCTGTTGTCTACTGTGCTGTATGTGTGTATATATATATATACACACACACACATATATATATACACAAATATATATATATATATACACACAGCACTTAATTACAATGCTGAACTCTGCAGCATAGGCTTTTTATGCAAGAAATCAGAACAAGAAATGACTCTGAACATCAAACAAGAAAATACAATTGTGCATGCACATTTACTTGCTGACAAAATACTTGTGAATCACCAGAAACACAAAACTGTGAACATTAATCTAGGGTTAAAAACAAATATTAAGTTATAGCTCATTTCTCATTAGAGACAACAAAACTGTTTGGTACTGATAAGTCAAACTTTTAAATACAAAATACAGATTCAATCTTCTTAGTGAATGTACAAATATTTAAACATAACAGTTCATCTATATTTTGGCTTAAATTTAAAAAAAGACTTTGAATTATAACTTACAATAAAATTCTATTACCTCACATAAATACAGGCAGCTCCTATAATGATGCATATAGCGGCGCATAGCAGGCATAGAGGATAGGCTCTGAATCTAATGAAAACAAGTGCTTGTTCGTCCGAGCTACTGTTTTTATAGCTCTAAGTAACTGTCTCATGCCTTAGTTTGCTACACGATTTCACTAAATTACATTCAACTGCATCCCATGCAACCTCCCTACTAATAGCAGGATGCACTTTAGGAAGGGAACACTGAGTACGATATGCCATTAGTGCAACCAGAATGCCCGTAATTAATTTCTTCTATAGATGGGAAATACAACTCAACACCCAAACATCAAATTCAAAATAAAATTCTTCACTGTGTGCAATGAAAGCTGAACCTGTATATGGATTTTTCAAATCTAGAGCCTGAATTTGTACAGAGGAGTCTAACTACTAAACTGCAATGCAAGCTACATAGAAAACTTTGTGAGATAAGATATACATCACCCCATCAATTTAAAAAACGTTACAGGGAAGTGCTGCATTGAAGACAGCATAACTGTCTTCATGGCTACTGTGCCCTTGTGGCCAGGAAGGCCAATGGCATCCTGGGGTGCATTAGAAGGGGGGTGGTTAGTAGGTCAAGAGAGGTTCTCCTCCCCCTCTACTCTGCCCTGGTGAGGCCCCATCTGGAATATTGTGTCCAGTTCTGGGCCCCACAGTTCAGGAAGGACAGGGAACTGCTGGAGAGAGTCCAGCACAGAGCCACCAAGATGATGAAGGGAGTGGAGCATCTCCCTGCTGAGGAAAGGCTGAGGGAGCTGGGGCTCTTTAGCTTGGAGAAGAGGAGGCTGAGGGGGTGACCTCATTAATGTTTATAAATATGTTCAGGGCGAATGTCAGGAGGATGGAGCCAGGCTCTTCTCAGTGATGCCCAATGGTAGGACAAGGGGCAATGGGTGTGAGCTGGAACACAGGAGGTTCTGCTTCAACTTGAGAAGAAACTTCTTTCCAGTGAGGGTGACAGAGCCCTGGGACAGGCTGCCCAGGGAGGGGGTGGAGTCTCCTTCTCTGGAGACATTCAAAACCCGCCTGGACGCCTTCCTGTGTGATCTCATTGAGGTTCCTGCTTTGCCAGGGGGATTGGACTGGATGATCTTTTGAGGTCCCTTCCAATCCCTAATATTCTGTGATTCTGTGATAACAATAATAAATGAAATTAATTCCATTCAATAGTAGTAAGAGTGTATAATAACTTGGAAACACATCAGTTGTTCCCCCAAAGAACACAATACACCAAAGACTCCTCCCACTTTCTGCTTGATGTCAACACAGGTAGAACTGGACGAAATCCAGAAGATCCAGGAAGCATGAGAAGGAGGACTCACATTCCACATTACCAAGCAGGTAAAGATGGAAAACCTGCAGCCCCACATTCAGCTGCCTGTAACAAATCAGTAGTATCACTGTAATTTAGTAATAACTCTTAGTCTAAATGTTGACTCTTTGGCTTTTTAAGACCTTAAATATTTGTTATAAAGTCTGTGTGAAATTACATAGGACACCTAATCTTATCCAGCAGTTTGCTATGGCTCAGGACAAGCTTCTCTCGTTCTTCTTGACCTGCTGAAAAGCCAGATGAGTAAATTGTGCTGGAGTACCCCACTACACCACGTTTTTGTATTCACACAGCTCTTCCCAGCACAGAGGAAAAAGTGTAGTTTACATAGCCAGACAGCAAACTAATGTTAATATCTGGTTTGTCCACAAGAAGCTCAATTGTTTTAAGTGGTTTTATATAAATTACTTCAAGTGATAATTTTTAAACAAACAGATCAATAGAGGAGGATAAATACCAACAAATAAGAGAAAACCTTTGGTATTGAAAAGATAATTCATCATACAGGAACAGGCAGATGTTCCAGCTGGATGTGGCTGCTTTCAAACCAAACTCTTTTGTGCCACTTTGAAGACTGGACTAGAAATATCATTGATTCCCCATAGGGATGCAGCCTAGTAATCCAGTAACAGCAACTCCTTCCAACTCAGAGATGCCCCTACTGTAGCACAGTATGACTGCTTTGTGAATCAATGTTCAAAGCTAAAAAGGGAGCTACATATTTATGCACCGAAGCTCTTCTATATTCCACCCACTAGTTTACAGCACCAATAGATGAAAAAGGTTTGGAAAAGATTAGGCTCCCTCTTTAACCTCCGCACACCATAGAATGGAACACACTGGAGTCCCAGAGATTAAAAGCAGCACACTGCAAGAGGATGAGCACTTTTGAGATTAGAAATATAGATAACAAAACCAAAAAAAAAGGGGATTGTAACTGCTTCATTATAAGTATTATCCACTGGCATGAAAGCATGATTTCAACACCTTTCTTGATGTTTTTGAATAAGTGATCCTCATAGCTTCTGTATCTGACAGCATCTGAAAGGAGTCTGAGAAAAAAAGCTTTTGGATGCAAGAAGGCCTTTGCAGTTATCCAGCACTCACCACACTGCCCAGTAGGATCAAATGAAAGCTCATTGTATTTGTAGTTGGCATGTTAAACTGCACCAGGCAAAAGTTATTGTCTGCACTAATTCTGTCTCTGCTCCTCCAGTTCTGACACCCTTAAAGTACCTGAGTATCAGCTGGCACAGTTCCCACAGGAAAATACCTGGGCCATTAGAGCAATCTGGTTGGGAATGAGAAATTAAATTTTTCCCTTATTGCAGCAATCAAAACAAATCCACTGGCTTAGACCAAACAGATTTTTTCTCTTTTAAATCTGCTGTGAGGTTGCTTGAAAGTTACTGTGCAGTAATTGCTTCACAATTAGCTGGTCAGCTACAGATCACTTGGTCATTTCCTTGTTTTACACAGGAATGGGAATCATAGGAGACTTAGCGGATTTAATTATCCTATAACATGATTTTACTGAATTTCAGCCAGCCTCACATTAAGGGTATCATTTGTGTACATGTTATTATTTCTCTGTTTCTACTGAACAAAGAGAATCAATTTGCCTCCACGTGGAGCAAAGCAGGTACTTCCAGAAAGATGCCAGTGAAGAGCTCCAATAAGTACAGGGTTTCAGCTCCCAGGGGAGATCCACAGAACATTAGTCAGAAACCTGCCTTGTATTTGGCAGAAATTTGGCAAAAATTACTTCAATCAAAGATATTTCAACAAACCACTTCAAATTTCATTTCAGACTTCAGGGGGGGCTTATCATACAGTTATAATGCATGCTAGTATACCATTTGATTTAGTAAAACTCGAGTATAGCATAGAATGGAATTAATACCTTTTCACTCTTATTTTCTTTCTCTGCATCCTGATCTTTGCTGACTTTGACTCCCTTAGGCTGTACGGCAGGAACCACCTGAAAAACAATGCATATATTACACATTAGAAAGATCATTATAGCTGCAAAACAAACATCCAAAAGCTACATAATGACAACTATAAAGCTACCGAGTGCACTCTTCATTTTGCCCCAGTTAGAAGGGCATTGCAGTGCAGTCCTTAAATTACATTCTTTTACTGCATTTACCAACAGTTTCTACTTTTTTAGTGCTCACTGTTTGATAACTAGCCCCATCTCTCTTCATTCAATTAAAAATTACCCTGAAGTCAACAACATGGACGTAGATCCACCATACAGAGCTCAGCACGGACTCCTGAAGTGTCAGTTCTTCATTATTCGGATAGACACCAGTGTCCATGCACACAGACACCTTATAAAAGACAGCGTGTTTAGCCTCCATTTAATATTCCTCCTTGCTGTCCTTTATTATTTCAAAGTGTAATACATTCCCACTCCTCTGCCAGCACCTTATTTTGGTGATTGGAAGTTGGGACTGTGCAGCAGTGCTGAAAGTCTGTGAACGTCCTGTTTCCTACAGCCTACAGTTCAAAGCAAAGCAACTCAAATTTCAAGTTATCCATCTTTCCCTTGATCTCTCTAGACTGACTAGGAAAGTAAGGGGTCAGAGATGCAGCTGAACACTTGAATGGACTGACAATGTTTTTAGATCTTTCCTGTGAAAAAGCTGATACAGAAAGGGAGCCAACTCAGTTACCATCACTGTAATTTTTGCCATCGCTGCTTGACCACCTTCCCAGCATAGCTGGTGAAAGTCTTAATAGATTTTGAAAGACTCCCTGGAGTACTAGAAAAATAATGGACACAGTTGTGCCAGATTTGTCTACAGTTGTCAAAAAAATCTCCTCAGGTCTACTAATCCATCAAAATTCTCAATTAAATTGTCAGATTATACCAAAAGTACACAGAAGGCTTGGGGGTTTTGTGTGTACTTCAAGGCAGGCAGAATTGTACACCTTTTCCTCCTGTGGCATTAAAAGGTTTCTTGCCTTGGCCTTGCAGATGAGGAGGCATCTCTTGCTCCCAAATAACTACTTCAGGTCCCTTTGATGACATATTTTACACAGTTGCTAGTGTGAACCTGGCTAATTTTAATTACACTTCTGTTCATTTGGATAAGACTGTATTTTTAGATTTTGAAACATGAACAAATTAAAATATCCAGGGCCAGATGCAATTTACACAGGTGGGAGAACTGAATTAAGACCTAGTCAACATATTTACATCTACTTGATTTACATCAGAGAAACAAGGTTTCAAACCAGGCCAAATCAATCAATCACGTGGTCAATAAGCAGAAACTCTGACAGAAAGGATGGATACAAAAACTGATGAAAATTGCTGAAATAAATTTAGCCAAGTTTAAAATGAGATGAGTATTACACATTTATTAAGTTTTGGAATAAAAATACAAATAAACTTACTTTTGGTATGTTAGACAAACCCTGAACCACAAACACAACAGGATTTCCCGCATTCTTGATAGCTTCTACTGCTTCCTCATGTGTGGCGTTTTGTAGGTCTACCCCAGAAACCTAACAAACAATGTTTATTTTTATTAGGTAGCTTGTTTTTGGCATAGAGTCATTCCAAGAGTTCACACACATTCACAGAAGATTTATCATATCTGAAAAAGGTACTGAAAGCAGTCAAGAGAAATTATTTTTAAAGTATATTTCCATGATGGTTTAACTAAAAGTATATTACTTAGTATTCATAATTAAAAGGTAGTCATATGTTTACCAAAGCCACCTTTGCACATAAAAGCATAAGGAATAAGATTATAGAGAACCTTATATATAATGGTAGGTATAATACAGCTGTCTCAGATTTTACCTGTTTGTGAACTAAACCTCACACACGACCCTAAAGCACATACAAGAACAGCACTATCAGCTTGGGAACCCAGATTGAACAGTATTCATTTGGAGAAAAATGAGTAAAAAGTCAACACAAAACCAGAGATAAAAGCCAGGAACTATTTTCTCCCTTACAGCACCTGCCAGAATCAAAGAATTCCCCCAAATAGTAGTTAATCAGACTGTTAACTATTTCAAATTAACACACACAAAAGAACAGACCAAATTTCAGTATGAAGCATCTGTTCTTGTATATATTATAACTTACAAAAGTATGCTATAACTTATTACTCATTTATATAGGAAGAGGGCACTCTCTTCTTTTTTTATTTCCCAATGAAATACCAGGACCTATATTTTCTTAAACAAAGAGGAGAATGTTAAGAGCTCCACAGTCAGACCTTAAAAAGAAGACAAGACAACACCAGGGGTTTCTTTCGGTTTTCAAAACACAGTATCATCAACACATCATGAAGTGGTGGTGGTATTTTGTCCCTCCTTCCTCTCAAACCTTTCAGAGTCAATCTTTATTTCTTACAATGAAAAAGTAGGTTTATCAGCATTTACCTCAATTATTTTGTCTCCAGTTTTTAAAGCCCTTGTTCTTCCTGCCGGGCTGTCTTCCAAAACTTGTTTGATAAAGATCCCTTTAAGTTCTTCTCCATTTTTCAGGCGCTTTATGACAGTCTGTCCACCAACAATACTGATTCCAAGAGACACGTTAGGGTCTCTAAAGATCTCAACACTGAAAAAACACATGCAGTGGTTCAACAGACTGAAACAGTTTTGTAAATTATAAATGCAAAGCCTTAAATAAACGTAAACTTCTGGTCTTTCAAGAAGATTTACTAGAATAAAAGGATAAAGTCACAAGCCTAAGAATGCTCTCAACAGAGGTGGCTTTTTACCCTGAGTAAGACCTCACTCGACAAAAAGAGTAAAATTCTGCTGCCAACCCATGCTCACTGCCCTTCCAACAGGCTTTTATTTCAGAGAAAGTCAGGGTAAGACAGGCAGGTCTTCAAGTAGACCCTCATCCTCTTCCAGTTTGAGCAAATTGCCTGGAAATGACAAATACTGCCAGTGGTATGCTAGATAAAGAATAAAGTGTTTCATACAACTTTCTGAACACTGACTTCAGTGTATCAGACGCATATTTATCATCTTAAGCAGAAATTTTCTGATCATATTTTACTTAGGACCATAAAAACAATTCACCTAAAAATGTCAACAATACAACAAGGATGTGGCTAAAACTTGGCTTGGCAATTTAGAATTCTGCCATTAAGTTTAGCAGAGAACCCATGGCAAAGGAGACAGCAACACTATGTATATTGTTCACACCTAATAGTTATTCAATGAGCAAGAACTTGTAGGTCATCCACAACGTAAACCTGACAAGCTTTCCCAAGTCAGCTGTATAAATAGAAGGCATAATTCTGTTGAACATCTGTTAAAAATTAACTGTATCTAAGAAAGCCCAAGGCAGACAAGTACCTTAAAGTTACTATCAGAAGAGGGGGGGGGAGGGCGGGAGGAAAAACCAACACCAAAAACATGAAACCCCAAATCATTGGTCTCACAGAAAACAGACATAAGGTAAATGGGAAGAAATAATGTAATCACATGAACATACGTCCGTGGTGGTCCCCAGTGGCTGAAGTTTGGAGTTTCTTCTCCTTCTCCTTCTTCTCTCTCAGGTAATTCACTAATTTAGGGGCAGAGGATGGGGAAGAATAAAAAATAAAAAAGACATCACCCATGCCAGGTTGCAATTCCTTACATATTTTGTACCTGGCAGTGAGACAGCAACACCTTCTCACACTGACCAGTTTAAACCAAATGTGCAGAGTCAACAAACTAGACAGGAATTTTTCTATTTAGGTTTAAATGTACTTAAGGAACGCTCCAGAAATAAACATGACAGGCAGGCCATATTTATAAGCTGCTCTGTGATACACAAATCTGCACTCCTTTACTCATTGAAAATTACTATTGAAGAAATTAACATTTACTTTCTGATAAATATGCTGTGATTCTTATAGAGGGATATAAACATGATAAAACCAATCTAGCTGACCAGAAAGCAGATCATGATGCAACTAGGAGAACAGATCCAGTGTATTCTATTAAACACCCCAGAACACAGTGTTAACTGAACTTTTATACTCTATGTGACTCACCTAATCAGAGAATAGGAATGGAAGTATGGAATTGCATGCCCCCACAGACAGGTTGAAACACTACATCCTTGTACACATTTTCTGTAGGTCCTGAGGGCTGTAAATGCTACTCTCATACTGCAAAAAGGAAGTAGGATGCTGGAGAGAACCCCCTCACCTTGCTGTTGAGCTGCTTTCCCTGTGAGGGAAGGCTACAGATGAATTAGGGAAGTACTGAGGATTTGAATCAACACTCCCCAAAGCAGATCCACTACTCACTCACTCAAAACTGGTGGGGGAAGTATGGGACACTTGACAGATGTGGCGAATACCTACAACCAGTGCCAGCTCAAGGCTTCTCTGTAGCACCAGCAAGACTAAAATTTCCTGCACAGACCTGAGAGCCATGGCTGAACTGCTCTTCTCAGAAGGAAGGAAACAGAAAATCAAGAGGAGAGAGTTGTGATAAGGAGCAACAGGGAGAGTAATGACCAATGCTGCTGGGAAAGGCTACGTCCCTCTCCTTCAGGCCACATACATGCTCCCCTCACTGTGAAGTGAAGCAGGTAGCAGAGGCATTTGCAATTTTTCTGTCGCAGTACTCAGGAGAGGAAACATGGGAAGTAAAGATTCAATAAGGTTGTAAAGCAAAATTCAGCTGCTTGGGCAAAAGTCACAGAACTGACCACCTGTGCACACCTTATTGTTTAACACAGCTTTTGATGATCAGTCAGCTAAGGAAAGCAAGAAGAAAATTTAGAGTATTAATTGAAAATCATCTGAAAACTGAAATTTTTCTCTATACCTGCACAACACTGTTCTGGACTGAGTTGAGGTAGTAACTTTCCCAGATTCCTGGTTCTTGGAAAAAACATAATCTCCTTTTAGTTCTTCTGTTTCAACAGCTTCCAGATCAACAGCAAGCCTGTGTCCTTTAGAGTCAATTTGAAGCTTTGTACCTGAAGAAGAAAAGGTATAGGTGTAAACTTTTGCTTCCTCTATCCCTGCACCTACCAGTTATCACCCTTGGAAATAAAGCCCTCAGCTCACCATGCTCCAAATGCAGATGTTGTGTGATGATCAAGAGGCTTAGAGATATAGAACATTTATTTCTGAAGGAAATTTAAACCACCCTAAACACTTTCATAGCACCTTGCTTCTGATGTACCTGCAGTCAAGCAGTAATGGGAAATGCCAAATCTTTGTGGAACTGAGACATGCTTGGGTACAACCTACATGACAGAGGCTCCTCACAAAAACACCTGATTAGAAATAGTGAATCCATCCTTCATGGAGGGAGAGCGGTGCAAAGCCCTGCTCCAGCACATAAACCCATCACACTGGGGAAGACTAAAGTCATTTTGGTAACATAAATATCAATATTAATAAACCACCAGAGCTCCTTGCAAGAGTTGTCAGTCTGCCACTGCAGCTTAAATAGTGTCTGCTCTACAAGATGCAGGTGGCAAAGACAGGAAACAACCCAACCTTTCTCCCAGCCAGTAAGTGCTCTCTCAGGCAGGCTGACAAATTTAGTTTCCTGATGATCTACCAAATTCTAACCACCCATCTCTGGCCATCTGACAAGAAGAAACTTTGCTTCTGAGCACAGATTACAAAACCAAGATATATGGGGCAATTATCTACCATAGAGTTTACCTGCAAATTTTGGTTGTGGCAACGTTACCTCCACAGCCTGCCACTTTTTTTTTTTTTTTTAAAGTGCAAAAATTTATAAAATCAGCAATCAAAATGACTGAGACAAACCTCTGACAGAAATTACAGCCATGAGCTATTATACTTATGCATGGAGTCCTCCTGTGGACATAGCTACACAGAAGAGATTCTGCATAGGCAATGCAAAGCTGCAGCCACTTTCAATATCACTTGTGACAACTGTAGGTAAAGATTTGGAGGAGGAAGCCAGATCATGAAGGTGAAACCTATTGAAAGACAGACTGTCTTGAGGCTGCAGAAGTCTTCATTTGAATATTTTATCATTTGAAAGACTTTGTATTTTGGTATAAAATTTAAATTTGTAAATATGAAAGGACAAGATAAAGAAAAAGCTTCTTACAAACCTAATTCCATCTTGTTTTTTGCTCCTGACTGGGTAGTTTCAGTATCAAATATGTCTTTTTGGTAGCCACCCTGTGCTGTGGTTCCAGAAGAGAGTGAACTTACGCTAACATTTTCTTCACACTTCACAGAAGAGAAAAAAAAATAAAAATTAAAGTTAGAAAGCAATGGTATCAACTTAAACAAGAGTATTTGACATGAAAATCATTTTTTACAGCAAACATTACATTTTCCCAGATACATTCTCGTATTTATTCAGATAACTATGAAATACTAACTGCTCAATTGCAATATGAAGCAACTGCCTGTAATCCAGACAAGAAGTTCTTTACTCTTACTCATTTGTTGTTTTTAAGTGACAAACATCTACATTTCATACTGCACACTCTGCTATACATCTATCACTAGAAGCTGCATTTTAGCCTGTTTATGTACACAGTGTGTAAGGGGACAAGCCAAACAAAATCTGAAATTCTCCATAGCTATGATATTAAATCCTTTCCCACTCCATGTTTTTCATATAAAAGCATACATCTTGGAAGCTGGTCCATGGAAGGCTGATATTATAACTTTTTTGTTTGGCAAATGAATGAACAAAGACTCAGAAGGAAAAAAAAATTAAAAAATCAAACAACCCTCAAAATACTTGAGGATGACACATAGAGTTTTGCAATTTACCTTAAGCTCTGTCTCCTACTCCTTCACCCACCAGTATGCTTGCTACAATTGCTCCCACCATATCATTTTTCACTCAGCTGCACTATGTGGCTCAAGGAGCTGATTTGGATTAAAAATAATGAGGAAAAAAGGCAGTTCCTTTCACTGACATTGCTGCTGAAGGCCCTGGACTATTAAAAGCATGAACTGACATTCTGCTGTTACTGATATGTACCATACTAGTACAGCTTGCAAAAAAGATCTGAGCCCACAACTCAGAGATGGGAAAGAAGATGCAAGTACAGGATACCCATAAATACACCAACCACAGCACTACCTCATTCAAGAAGTTAAATATACAGACACCAAGTAACCAAAAGAACCTTCCAACAAAAGGCCAGACTGGTGTCTGTTAGAGGTACCTAGATCTTATCTGGTAATTATAACACTAGAAAGATTCCTTACAGAGTTTAGGTCTGGAATTTGCCTGGAGGTATGGGTCTGATGGTCAGGGTGCAGCACTGAGACCAACACAGCATTCCTTACCATTGGATCTTTACTGAAGGGATATTCCAGGGACTGCTTAGGACTTAAGCTAACACCGGATCTTAAGTCTTGTATTTCCCTAGTCTCAAGCTGCTTTGTCCATTGTTCTGTATTGAGGTTCCTCTCTGAAATTACCTTCTGTTCATAGGATGCATTATATTTCAGGAAGTCTGAATCTTCTTCATACTCATCATCCACCAACATTTCCCGTTCTTCATCCATTTCTTCTCTTCTGGGTTTCAGAAATTCATGCATCTCCCAGGACTCCTTCTCATACTCATTGTCATTTTGAGAAAGCTGAAATGACCGTCCCAAGTTCAAAATTGGTTCATCAACAAGCTCTTCTTTGAAAGGTGTTTCATCTCTGAAACCCTGCATAAAACATTACAGGAATACAGATTTTTACATTTTGTTTCTTGCTATGTTTTATGTTAGGCCCGCGTTAACAGTACATCCTGATTTTTAAATTTAAAATCTTCTACCTTTTGCATTTTCTAAAAGAAAATGAAGTCTCTGACTTATGATTCTAACACCCAAAGTAGACATTGCAATTTTTTTAAAAAATATAAAGAAATTTAAGTAGCACAGCTTAGATATTGCTGCAGCCATTCAGAACAACTAATCTGGGCTGAAGTCAGGGAATGTGAATTATTAAACAGCACTAAAAAACCTACAGGAAAAAATTATATATAAATCCGGCTAAAGTATCTCTGTGCTTATTTCTTATTGCTTTATGTACACTTCTTACAATGCTATCAGTTAAATAAACAACAGCCTGAGAGTTTGCTTATGCAACCGTATCAGCAAGTAAACAAAAAAACCCCCAAACAATTAAAAAAATCAAATGCTAAATAACAACAACAACAAAAACAAAACAAACAAAACCAACAAAAAACCCCCCAAAACCAAACCAAAGGCCACACAAATTTGTCCCTTCCGTAGATATACCGAACTATATTTTAACCTGAGGGAGAGGGGAAATGGATGACCCATATCCTCAAAAAATAAATTCAAACCACAGAGCAACAAATAATAAAAAAACAAACAACAAAGCTAAGAGAAAAGGTATTAAAACCCACTCCAAAAGATCTCACTCAGCAGTTATTTTTCTGGGATTTGTCACGTGCCTCTCCAGTTTCCAATGCTCTGTCCTGATTGGGGTGCAATTCCTTGGCTCAGAGTGGGTCTGCACAGGCGTCTGAAATGTTATGTCTTGCACCAGGAAGCTTTCCCCACACAGAAAGCTTTCCCTCTCCTTTCTTCAGGCCACCAAGTACCTATGCCCAAATCCAATCTTCAAGGCACCACAACCCCAACACTGAAACCAATCTACAGATTCGGGGCTCCTCAATCAAAACGTTGTTCTTTCTGCTTCCTGCCCCTTCCCAGACTCCCCGAGGTACTTCACTGTTTCTGACCTTTAGTGTCAGAATCCTGGTTTGTTAGGTTTGTACAAATGCAGAAGAAAAAAATCCTACCCCAGATGCTTGCAAAATGTTTGCACAGTTCAAATGAGAGGCAGGAGAGAAAACAAGAGACAGACGAGAGCACAAGGAAACAGTGCAGTAGTACTAGCTGGCATGAAAGCAGAACATTAGCTCTCTAGAAATTAGCACATTTTTCATAAGCATTAAATATTCCTTCAATGTATTTGACCTGTGTGTACCTCAATCTCAAAAAATACCCAGTCTGAAGAGATTCTAATTCTCTTCATAGAATGGTTTGGGTTGGAAGGGACCTTAAAGATCATCCAGTTCCAACCCCCCTGACCTGAGCAGGGACACCTCCCACTAGACCAGGTTGCTCAAAGCCTCATCCAGCCTGGCCTTCAACACTTCCAGGGAGGGGGCACCTACAACTTCCTTGGGCAACCTGTTCCAGTGTCTGACCACCCTCACAGTGAAGAACTTCTTCCTAATATCTCATCTAAACCTCCCCTCTTTCAGTTTAAACCCATTTCCCCTTGTTTTGTCATTAACTGTCCTTATGAAAAGTCCCTCCCCAGCTTTCTTGTAGCCCCTTCAGGTACTGGGAGGCCACTAGAAGGTCTCCCCGGAGCCTTCTCTTCTCCAGGCTGAACGGCCCCAACTCTTTCAGCCTGTCCTCATAGGAGAGGTGCTCCAGCCCTCATCTTTACTTCATTTCATTTCACTTCACTTCTGCAGCATCGTTAGTCTCCAAACGCTTCTGTAAGAGGCACCGACTTTATCGCTGTACAGAAGAGTTGACTTTGCTCAGACCCACACAGTAATTTGTAGGACCCTCTCCTGATGGGTGTGTAAAATCACAGACTGCTGCACTGCAGTAGCAGACGCTACCAATGGAACAGGGAATACTGCAAACATGACAGTAAAGTCTAGTGTTATAGCAAATAAAATCTTCAAGTTCCTTTTTTTAAAATTTATTTTCAAGTCAGCTTTGTCAGCACTATGCTAGTGCCTAAGAGCAGAAGGCATCATGACACACCACTCCTGGCTCTTATATCAGCAAGTAAGACAATAAATGGATGGAAATTTTATACTACTGCTGTAAGCTACTATCAATGCTGTCACACATACAATAAAACAAAATACAAGCAAATACCTCTGTGTGCATTTAGTACAAATTGATCATTCCAGTTTCTCTATTATTGAGGACTTTAAGATAAAAGACTTTGTTTCTCTGCTTCCTAGATAATACTAATGTTATTAAGTATTTTTAAATAATCTGAGCTGGCAGAGGACTAATTGCTCTGCCAGGAACCCTTCCTATGCACCCAGAAAACAACAAACTCTATTTTACATCAGGAAAATCAGTAAATATCATGCCCAAGCTAATTTCTGCATAGTATACCTACATCTACCCTGTAATAATCCTGCTTTTCGTGGTTCTAATATACCATTTCAGCATTAAAGATATATTTGTATCCAGAAACAGGTAGACATGTTTAACAACAAGAAAATCTCAAGTTTATTTTTATTACTGTGTTGCAGTTCTGGATGATCCTTTAAATACTGTATTTTCTGATCTAAAAAGAATGCACTTACCAACGTGAATTAATAAAAATTTTCCATTGCACTTGAGAACAGATGAAAATTCAAAAATATCCACATCTCTGTCATGCTACACAGGTCAGTATCGCAGTATTATTGCCTATTACCCTGGTATCTGAGTTTCTCACTATCTCTAGTTCCTTATCTTCCCACTATAAACAGAATTATTTCTCCAAAAATAAGAAAGAAGAGAACTAAGGAAAAGAGTAAAGAAATCACTCAAGACCACATAGGAAGTCTATGAAGAAGAACAGATTTCAAGCTTGCCTTACACACTAGACTACTTTTTAATTTTGCTTCATTATAATAAAAAGTGTTCTGCTTCCATACTTTACTTTCTTTGCAAAACTGAACGAAATACTTATGACTACTCATAACACAGCATTCCTATTTCATATCCAAGGCAACCCAAGGTATTTTAATGACATAGTAAATTTGATAAGGCAGTCTGGGAACTGCACTGGGAAGTGCTACGCATATGCTCAGTGTTCACAATACAATCAGGATACAGTCAGCTGCTGGAGTCTCTTTCAGAGGGAATACAGCCTGAAGTCTTTCTGATACTTAAGTCTTATCTCAATGACATATTATGTTTTTTAACTTTAAAACATCATTTCCTGTGCATATAAACTTAAACTGAACCAAAAGAGTAACCAAATACCTGTGGTGCTTCAAGTATTATTGAGAAATTATTATTATCTATTGGTTCTGGGGATGCAGGGCTGGTTTTAATGTTGCTGGAATCCACACTGTGCATGCTCTGCTCCTCTTTGCTTTCTCCCTAAGAAATGCAATCAAAATGATGAGTCAGGAAAAACAAACAAACAAACAAAACCCACACATTTTTCAATAAACTAGAAGAGGGAGATCCAGCCATTAGATAAGAGATGGGAAGAAGTTACAGAATTATAAAAAAGGAAAGTTATAAACGAAGGAGACAAAGACAACAGCTTTTATTCTTTTAAGATATTAGCAGAGATATAGTGAAAAATAAAGAGAGGTGTGGGAAAGACAGACAAATATAAGGATATGAACAATGAAATATCACTTTTTAGAAAAGGAAAGAATGTATTTAACAGCCTTCCTACATTCCTGTTTCACCACTCCTCTACCAGTTTGAATTACAAGCACTTTCTGTTAGATGGTGCTTTACTTTAATTAATTTTGCCTGGGTGCCCTTGATGAACAATACTGCAGTGTTCTCCAGTAAACTACTGTCTGTTCCAAAGCCCTGATTCTAGAAAAAGGAAATTCAACTTGAATTTACAGTCCTGACTTCAAACAGATTAAGTTTCTTTGATGTCAGTGGAGCTCTAGCAAGCACTTAGCAGTGTCTTAGAGCGAAATGGACTTCAGCACATATTTAACTGATTTGCTGAATTGCTTGAATCACGTTACACCTATGCATAGGGCCAGTGCACGTACGTTTGTCCGGACATGTCTTCTGATTCCACGTGGATGTTCTTTCAGGAAGAACTTGGGAACACTGGTTTTCCAGTCAGACCTTTTGGACATAGAGCTGCCCATTTGCCAGCTATGCAGAATTTC
The DNA here is from genome assembly GCF_000700745.2 of Antrostomus carolinensis. NCBI lineage: Eukaryota > Metazoa > Chordata > Aves > Caprimulgiformes > Caprimulgidae > Antrostomus > Antrostomus carolinensis. Next base: position 79,540 of record NW_010332277.1, read on the forward strand.
TGGACAAGTCAATGTGTATGCATAACAACTTAGTTGCTTTCCACATGCATACATACTTCTACTCTAAATTTGCACATATCATAGAATCAAATAGAAAAAAGTTAAAATCACTCCTTACCACCAAAGGCTTGCAGATTCCAAGAGAAACTGTACCTGGGGGCACAGATTTCAACACTTCCACTGCCTCTGCTAAAGTGGTGCTGTCCAAAGATTTCTCATTTACAAACACCAAGCGGTCACCTGGTAAAAGTTCACCCCCACGTTCGGCGACTCCGCCTGCCACCAAAGAGCTGATCACAATGGCTGTTCTTGTTGGATCTAAAGGATCCTGGGAGAGAGAAAAAAAAAAAAAAAAAGAAAAAAAGTCAAAGTCCCCACAAAGATGATGTTTATTTTGAGTATATAAAGAGTGTTAGGCACGTTCATCATCTCATGCCACAGAACTGAAGCTCTCTGAAACATTCAAAAAGACTGTCTACTAATACTGCCAAGACTTACAGTTTACAAAAATAAAGGTTTGCGGGAGGAAGATATTCTGTCACTTGCCTAATCCCATCACTTGCTAATCCATTAAGAAATTTTAAGATCTGAAAGCTGACTGATACCCTGCCTGCCCTCTTCTTACATACACAGGCACGGCCAGGCCAACCTGCAAATAGAAAAACAAGGCTGGCACTTTTCCACAAGCCTCCATCCAGCCTGTTACGTGTTAATGTTACATAAAATAACCATTCTGCATGCCATTCGGGAGCTTGAGAGCAGCAAAACTGGTGTTAAAAGAAATCAGTGCAAGACTAGAAATTCAATTAAAAATATTATTAAATTAAAACTCAAAATCAAAGCCAAAACATTCAAGAAATAGCAGGATACATTTGCTATATTACTGCAGC
>NW_010332277.1:80463-109527 GCF_000700745.2 Antrostomus carolinensis
AAAGACATTTTCTCCACCCACGAAGCTTCCTTAACAGAGAATACAGGGGACAACAACAGAAGAGTAACTAAGGTTATTTCTGAAGACAAGGAACACTGTAGTACTGAATACAGAATAACGTGAAGTAGAAAATATTCTACAGATTGGAGAGACTGTAAACTGATGCAAAGATATTCACTCATTTTTTTTTCCCCCCAGTATTAGCCTTTGCATTGTGTCACGTACCATTACTATCATGCATTCAGCCATTTAAAAATTCATCCTCAATCCAATGAAATGATCATAAGTTATTATATAGTGGTAGAAAGATTAAAAAAAAAAAAGTATGGGGGATTTTTTGGGGGTTTTTGTTTGATTTTTTAAGATTAGAATTAGCCTTTCTCCCCTTTGCTAAGGGCTCATAAAGTTCAGAAGTGCTCCTTGAATGCACTGGGTCTTCAAATGTATAATCATGCACTATTTTTCCCTCAGGACTACTTGCATCTTATTCAGGGCATGGGAGGGATTAAAAAAAAAAAAAAAAAGGGCAAAATACAAATCACAAAGACCACCATGAATTAGGCAGCTTAGTGTTAATTTGAAAACAGGAATGCTTTTTTAACTCTTTATTTTTATGTAACTATACATTGCTTTCCAAGGGAACATGTTTTTTTAAGGTATGTGCAAACATATGAGGCAATGAATGTAATATCTGTAAAGGGCTGAAATGAGAGAACTGAAATTAGAGCTCAGCAGAACGCTGAAGCTGAATTCAAGTAAAGACACATTACTAATAATTCTCTCCTGTTCCACTGTTTAATCCTGCCATTTTATAATCTTCCCAAACGCTGGGTATCCACATTGTACAGGAGAGGCTTCCTTGTGAGTATCATGTCTTGATAATCAAGCCCAGCGACCTCCTTCTGCCGCGCAGTGGTGTTCAGCCTCCTGAACCCGTGCCAATACGCTCGGGCTGTCCGACTGTTCTGCTCCAACCTGCCTCGCACGACGCCGAGGGGAAAGGATTTCATTTGTTTCAAACAGCGAGCTACCCATGTTCTGCAGACACTTTGGAAATCTTTTTAGAAACAAAACAACCCCAAATGCAGGAAGTCCAGAAGAAGAATCCAAGATGTTTTTTTAAAAAAAAAAAAAGAGGAAAAAAAAAAAAAAAGGTTTTGTTTTAAGAGTGTTGAATTCTGAAAATGTAAAGTTACTGCTGCCCTTTGTGTAGAGAGTCAGCTTTGCCTGCCCTTGCCAACAAAACCATGTGCCTAACCATCCTGATGACAGCTGACCACAGAACAAACACTCCGTTTGACACAGACTTCTGAGATGGTTTTAATTTTTGAGTTTGCTCCAACGCAAAATAAAAATAACCTTTTGGACTTCTTTGCAAAACCAGGATCATGTTGAGACAGCCGTTTTTGAGCGAGGAAGGCACCGTTCACATCAGGAAGGCTTTGCTAATAGAACTAAACCAGCAAGTTCTCCTATCGTGGGCTCATCTTGCCATGGCAAGCAAGGGTTATGCTGGTTCCTAAATGGGTGAATGCTCTCTCAGCAAAACTACACCTTTGCTGACACAACAGCTTTTATACTATGACTTTTGCTGGCTTAGCTATATTGATAAAAAAAAAAATGAACAAAACAAAACCAGCACTCACCCTAACTGATGCAGATAAGCTGAAAAAAAAATATTTGCAAGTGAATGACTGGCCCAGTAATTATGGTGCTGGCTGAGAATGTGGGAGAACCAGGTTCACATCCCTGCTCATGTCTGATCCAAAACTGCTTTTTTTGGGTTCCAGATCAGAACCACTTAAGCAGGACGTGGGAATCTCACCATTAGCTGCTTCTATGCAGATATTCAAGGTCAGTGGCCAAACTACCACATTTCTGATAAGAAACAGTCCTGTTTCAATTTAATTTTTCACTGAAATAAAAACATTTTGACTTTTATAAATCATCATGATTTGGTAAGAGATAATTTAGCTGAAAAAGTGTTCCAAGCAACCCTAACCCTCATGCTAAAAATGAAACACACACAGTTCCTATGGAATAGAAGTTTTGAGAACAGTACAGTTACCATCACTAGTTTGCAACACGCGTGAGCATCAGCCACGTGTCAGAATTGCTTCATGATGACCAGCAGCCGAAGAAATCTTCTTAAAAAAGGGGCCCATATTAAAAACCGTTGATCAGGCAAATACAAAACAGGGGTTATAATTACACTGCTGTTTTCAAGCAGAGGGAGCTCTTGCACAGGAAGAGAAGAGCAATATAAACTACAGGGCGACAGGGCTAAGCCAGTAACGCCAGCAGCACTGTAAAACCCTGAGCGTTTCTTACCCGGATCCGTGAATCGCAACGCGATTGCCACGAGGAATGCAACAAAAGCGGCACGTGAAGACACAGACCTACTGAATTTCAAGGTGTAATCTTTAATACAGATTCTTTAAAATACAACAGGAATTTCTTACCAAAAATTCTTACCAATGCTTTTCTTACCAAAACAAAGGGAACAATTGTTTTTAATGATTTACACCCAAACCCAAACGCACCCCAAAGAACGTCACCTGCTAAAACAAGACAGCAAGCACTGAATTCACATTCACATCTTGTAAACAGCGAGTGCAACTGGACTGCGTGGGTTGTTGTCTTGCTTTTAAAAGAAAGCAGTGTAGTAGTAGGCTGAAAAATCAGATTCTTGACTTCTATCCTAACTACATAAAGCAAATTCACTCCCACAGTGCCCTGACAGACTTTGGGGCCACCTCCATGTTAACAGACCAGCCAGAGCCATTCGAGGTTAAAAAACAGCACTAACTGTGACTGCACGCCTACCCTCAGGCTCTTGATTCATTTTACTTGGCTCATGTTAAGCCAGATAATAGTGATTTTTAGGCACTAGCAGTCAGGACCAGATTTCAGTCTCTGCTTTAAAGTGAAAGGCTCATTTACTTGGATGGAGTTTACAGGCTGGGAAGAAACCCTCTCCCCAAACCCAGAGCTAAGACATTGCTGTAAAGCTACTCGGCTGGAATACAGGAGTGACTCAACTTAAATAGTTCAAGAAATTTTTACACAACTTTGAGTTACAGCAGAGGGAGTGTGCACAGGACAGCCCCTGTGCAACTTGGTCACCTTAAAATGGGCATGAACTGGGCTGGGTATATTTAAAGAGGAACTTTAAAGCTCTGTTTAGTGAAGGATTCCTTTACACAAATCACTTATGAAGAGTGAAGAAGGGAATCAGACTGCAAAGTAATGCTATCAGGAGACAAAAGCTCCTAACTCACAAGCACTGACAGGGATACTTTAAAAAAAAAATAAAAGAAAAGAATTACATGTAAAAAAATTTAAAAATTGCCACTTGTATAAAGGATGAAATTTGACCACTGACACGCACCACCAGTAGCCCGAGATGCTGGCCCACAGGTAACCCTTTGAGGAACAAGTATGTTGTAGCTGTTGTCCTTTGTGCCTGAGCCAGCCACAGACTATATGAACTTGTTTAAAATAGTCACAATTTATTCATACTTAGCACACCATATATTTAACTATGTTGAACCGTAGGCTTTCCCTTCCCCTCTACTGCTCCTCATCAAAATCCACAAATGTTTCCTGGAGTCCAGGTGTCAAATTTTTCTTCTTATTTTCAGAGCCTCATTTGTTCTGGATTCATTTAGCAGTGCAAAGAGTCAAGCAGAGGCCACTGCAGTTGCTGCCTCCGGGATCCCTGGATTTGGAGCAGTATGAAGTCTCTTAAAAAAACCTGAGCTCTGCTAAAATGTTAAGAGTCCCAGGAGCACCGAGTTAACAGACTCCTACGTGCAACGCTGCTGGAGCACGCAGCTTTATTGTGGCTTCAAGTGAGGGATTCAAGCTTGCCATGGGCACCAAAGATTCACACTCAGGAAGCTGTCACAGGTCCTTAGGAAGCAAATCTGGCACTATAAGCAATACAGCTTACCTCTGTCCGTCACACTGGAAAATTAACATGATAACACGAGCGACTGACTAGTCCTCAGCAGAAGGCGAGGTTTCTGCAGTAGCCAAGAGAGGGCACTCCAGGCCAGCCCAGCTCCCTCTCATGCCCTGACAAGTCCAACCCCATCTCCAGCCCCCAGCACAGCAGAGGATGAGGAGCAGTCTCTCCCCATGCAGTAGACTGTAGCTATAACTCGATTGGATGTAAGCAGCTACCACGTTTTCTGGGGTTTTGTTTGTGTTTTCCTTTCTTTTTTTTTTTAAAGGCTCATATGAAAATGTAAGACAAGGCTGCGGGTGACTGACATTTACTGTGCAAAGTCACTCTCACTTGGTTACAGGCTATATTAGTTTTGGCATCACTTAAGATCTAAATTCAGCTAGCCTGACTTCCTAGAATATTTTAGCTTTCTTCAAGCAACAAACTGTCTGCTGCCACAAAAACACTCCTCTGAAAACTCACATCAAAAATAGCATGGCAAAGGATCCCAAAAGAAACAGTTTGAAACTTTTTTTCCTGTACCAATTTTGATTTATCTGAACAATTTTACAAGTGCCAATTTGTATACTGCAGGTTTTTGCGAGAGAGCCAAAACAAACACATGTTAGAGCTCAGAGGTCAGAGCAACCCAGCTTCATTACATTTTGCATGGGACCACTTCCAGGTCTAACATACATATCCATATTTAAAACTCTTCAGTTTGCAAGTGAATAAGATACCAGACTGACTCTTAAACACAAAGCTGTAGCATGCTGTACAAGGAATATACACACTTCAACAATTAAAAGGACCAAATGCATTTTATGTTAATTTACTATTATGTAGAACCAAGGCAGAACTGCACATGAAGGCATTTACTTGTGTGCTCAGTGTTGAAAAGTTACTCAGAATATGCATCCATGCCCCATTCCCTTTGCAGAGCCACCCTCCATGTACTCACCAACAATGTCAACTGGATGTAAGAGCCAAGAATGATACACAGCCTTTTCAAAGAAAGAAGAGAGGAAGAGGCAACTGTGAGTGAGGTCCAATTCCCTCCTTAGGGTGGCCTCAATTTAGGACTAAGACTCAAGGTCCAAACCTTCTGTTCATTCACTCCAGCATATTTACAGGAGTTGGCCCTAGGAACTGCCAAAGGTACTCTAAAGCCTGAAAAAACATCCCTGAGAAAGTGCTCAACTAGTATTTTAGATCCACTGCATGGGCAATTGGACTGAAATTCAAAGCGTTTAAGACTTGTTTCTGCTCTTCCACTCATCTTAGACTGCTGTCAGCAGGACTTCTTAGGAAGAAGACTACACAACACACAGCCTCTGGCTGTACCAAAGAAATAAACTACAGGCTGATGTTCTGAAGCAATACAAACTTAAATACAGACCAGTATTCAAAGAGGAAAGCTGAACTTTTCTGTGATGTAAGGCAAAGCACTGGAAATAAAACGTATTTATTGATCTGCAGTGAGGGAATAAAGCAATGAATTTCAGAAGCTCTAGCGTGCAGCCAGCATTAATCAAAACTTCTGTTGTGGGAAGTGTCAGCAAAGAAACAGGAATTCAGAGAGAAAGAAAAAACATAAACAAAACGTTCAGAGCCACACCCAAAGGAGGAGAGAGAACAGCAAAGTAAGAGTAGGTGGCACAATGGGTTTCCCACACCGGGCTTTCATCATCTGCGATCTGAAATCGTATCAGTCTTCTACAGCAAGAACGAACACGGTGGCCAGCAATTACTCAAACCCACGCAGGTCTGGCAGAGCTGGCAATAACTACTCAGTCCCTGTTCATCTGCTGCGGAAGAGGGATATGCAGCAGATAGTTGGGACAAAAGTGCCCCCAGGGAACGATCAGAAGAAAAAGATCTTAAACACTACTGCTATTCTCAAATAAAAAGATCAAAGATAGGCACTGACTATAGTAGTTTTGAACGTGTCACTGTGCTCTGGACTCAGGTGCATATCACTATCTTTTAATTTATCAAACTTCTCAATCAACCTAAGGTTTCATCTGCCTTTCATATTTGCTCTCAACAGAGCTAAAGTCACAGGGATCACATTCATTAGACTCTCTTAATATCTTATACTTTCAGACTTTCCAGCTCCAGAAAAAACACACTGAATGCTGACTACAGGGAAAAGACACAGAGATAAGAAAAAAAACCCCTGAACTCATAAGGAAATGGAGGAAAGCCACTGTGTGATGAGATAACGAAGGGATAGAGATGTGTGGGAATAAAAAAAATATATATACTGATGAGCCATGGGAAAATTATAAATGGTATCACCTACAGAACCTACAGTCAGTGGTCTTAATGCACATTCTGGGCTTGATCAGCTTTCAAATTCAAATAATTCCTGAACTAAAAATAAAAATCCACCAAGACAGCCCAGCAAGCACTCCTACCAGTTAGGAGTGCTGACCTCAGCGCTGTTAGCAGTCTGTAGAAACGCACTGTGTGTTTTCACACAAACCAGAGCTCTCCTCTGTTTTGAGGACTTGCATCATAAACAGTAAACACATGAATTACGGAAGATTTGCTACAGAAAAAGCTGCAAAAGAAAAGCAGGGAGACAGGACAGTCTGGTTGGTTTTTTTGCAACAAGGATCTGCAAACAGTGACTTGGCCCAAAGACCTGCAACAGTATGGATGGTGGAGAAGACAGAAGGGTGGGCAAAAAGGTTGCAGAGAATTTTAAGGCGACGGCAAAACACAGTGAGAACAGATAGAAAAACTCCCAAGTGCAACAGTACTATTTGGATTTGGGGAGCAGCATCTTCCAGAAGGATGAGGTATTAAGAAAACAGAATACCTCATAACTTCCATGAGTTTTCAGAATTCTTCATGCTTATCCATCAGCACCAACATACACCTCAAATCTCAGCAGTTCAGAACAACAGATTTGGAGCTGTCTGGGTTGAGCTTTTACATGCCCATTGCTCCGCCGTCTCCACATGCTCACTGAAAGACCAGCACAGCTTTTAGATAAGCAGCTCTCAGTTGCACAGTTTCCTCTAGTCTCACCTACATTATCTTACCCTTGCTGAGATTTACCTAGTGTTTAACAGAAAAACCTAGCTACATTTTTGTCCCTTTAAATTCTCGCCTTCTTTTGCAGGCAGAAGGCATCTGTGGAATACTAATGAATTTCTTTGGTTTGGGGTTTTTTTGTTTTTATTAAAAGCTATTCTTCCTAGCAGGAAATGAAAAAGAACAACCAGATTGTAGAATTGGGGGGAACAGGGAAAACATTTCTAAAGGTTAATAATAATAATACTGCTTAGCATTTGTTTCAAGGGTATGCGACAAACCAAAGAAAAAACAGATGTTCTAAGTAATGCTCCAGTTTCTCTGCAAACTCAGGTATTGCCCAGACCACTGGCTGTTGCAGCTCACAAAAGACAGGAAGGCCACCCCTAGGAGATGCCACTTCACTCTGTACATGAAATTCCTTCCTCACTCCTCACTTACAGAGTCAGACAGATGACTCCCTGCAAGCCCAGCGTCAGGACATACCCAAGCCCTAACGTGCCTTCCTGCGTTCAAGTTCTCCAGCTTCTCTACCTCAGCCAGCGATTCCTGCGCATCTGGCTGCATCTCATGCTGAGATACACAGTCTCTTTGATTTCTTATTAAAGTGGTTTCTGGTCTCCCAATGCTTTTAGTACTGCTGCACTGAGGTTTTGGAAATGGCTAATCACGAAGACCCTAGAAACTTTACCAGGAATGCGCTCAGTTGCATTCACCAGCTCTTCGGTACTGAAAAGTAGTACTTAAGCTCAACTCCAAGAGAATTTTTCAAAAAGCTACACTGAATTCAATTCATGACACACTATTAAGAATTATTTTACAAATGAAGCAGCTTAATATGATTTAAAGGATGCAGAACTTTCCCATAGGGGGAGAGAAGCAAATCCTCCGTGAGATGAGTACCAACACAGTTGGTACTGAGGCTTACAGAACTTTGATGTTAATGAATGTGGATGGGTTGTAGACATGGGAGAAAAGCTGCCTTTATCAGTTTTCCCAGTACCAAGCTGATAGCCATTGTAAAACTGCTTTTTAATATAGCTGTGCAGCTTTTGCCAGTAAGCCACAGGTTTCCATCACATGATCAGGTGAAAATGTGCTTAACAAGGACATGAATATGCTTCTTTGTTCATAACAAACTTATCACAAGACAGACAAAGCTCAAATTATCACAAGAGGGCAAACAAATGGTTAGCCAGGAACACGTCAAAGCATTCCAGCCCGCATCTCACTTTTGAACAGCCCAAGGAAATAAAAATATAAATAAAAATCTAGTTGAATACCACCTTCTACAAATAAGAAGTCAGTTTGCTTTTTTGTAACTCTACATCTGGAGCCTGTTTGTTTGGGGCATAAAGAAAAGAGGAAAGATATTTGGAGACACTTAAAGTGCTTCACTTCCTGCCGTGAATGACTATGCAGTGATTTTGTTATAAAAAAGAAAGCAATTGTTTCCCATGCTCCCTGGGAGAAGGACAAAACATAACCTGCTGAATGTGTAGCAAAAAAAGACTTCAGTTCAACAGTAAAAAAAAAAAAACCTGCTAATGATAATAAAGATAAGCTTAGGAATAAGGCAGCTGTGGAGTCCCTACTGCTAGACTACAGTAGGAACCCTTTGAGCACTGACCCAGGCTGTCGAAGGCACACTTCATGCTGTTTCAGGTCTGGGTAACATGAAGCTCATAACAGTGCTGAAATGCCTGTTACTGCTTCTGTGGATGGGTAGATATTTACACCCACGGTGGCAAAGACCACTTGGAGCATGAGCTCCTACAGCCCCACAAGTCTGTTGGGCAGCTGGGCACTGTGCAAAAGCAGCTGATCATTGGGGACGTACCTTTCAAGCACAGACGGAGAGGAACAGCATCTCACGGGCATTTCTAAGAGCTATGTAAAATGTCAACCCTCTCTATTCCAACCCTTGCCCTCTCCAGTTTCAGGTACTTTAAAACAGCTGCTTTAAAATACTCTGACTTCAAAGCACAGTAAATTAAGCTCCACGTAAAGTCCATTCAGCTTTTTGTTTAATTTGATAAAAGCTCATCAGACCATTCAAGTTACCTTCTGGTCAATACTGCCTCAAGAAATCTGCAATTCAGCTACCTGTGGTTTTGCCAATATTTCTGTAAAACATTACTGACAGAAAATGTTGGCTTGCATGCATCAGGTCTTTGGTAAACACTGTTTCAGGCCCACTCCAAGTACCTTTTACACTATTGTGATCTTTTTCTCCAGAAGTCTTCATCTTGTGTGATTTTTTCTTGCTCTAATGCCCTGGGATCACCATCATTTTTATACAGCATTTCTCCTCTGTGTGAACCTGATGACATACCATGCCCTCTTCCATTTTAATTTCTTTCTAAGAAAAAGGATTGGTCTCAATAACAATAGCTTAGCTCTTGACTTGCTGGCTAGGAGGTTTAGCTTCGGGCGAGACAAAGTGACTGTTAAGCTGGATACTTTCTATTGACAAAGAACAATAAATACGTTTACCATAGCCCCTTGCATCACAGATGATCCCAAAGCACTCTACAAACAGTGTACTGGGTCCCTCATTCACCATCAAAACATACTTGCCGCTAACTGTGCCAGCAACACTACATAAAAGTTAGTTAAGAGGTGAAAAAGAAAGCAACTTCTCCAAGTGAAATTACAAGGAAATTAAGGGAGGTATAGAGTATATTGCTTCATGGAGAAGTTGGCCAGCAGACGGAACAGCACACCTTTTTAATGGCCAAAAGGGGGGCAGGGTCCCCATTCAAGATAGAATCACCAGCAATGCAACGCTGCTCCTCAGGTCTCTGCTGAGCACGATGCGTTATCAGCTAAAGAACGGACACTGCACATGCTGCTGCCTCTCCTTCCACAGGCTTTTCATCTCAGCATTATCAAGAAAAAGCAACACCTAGCCTTAGAGCTTTGACAAGATCCCAACACAGTGGTGACAAGAGAAAAAAAAAACACAGAAAATTTCAAGACCTCTTCAGTATTTCTTATTTAAATAAGCCATCACACGAGGAGAAAAAAAATCCCAGTGAAACCCATCATTTCAAGAATATACAGGATCAGCCTCCCCATCCACCTCCCCTCTCGCCAAGTATTGACCTTGTAAAACAGCAGTCTCAAAGATTTTAGATTTCCTACCACACAATTACAAATTAGGACATTCAGCAAAGGGAAAAAACATTTTTTTTAATACATACTGCTCTTGTGAAGCTGAACAGAACCCTATATAAACACAGTCCTGCAACAACAAAAAGGATGAGTCCACTCTATTGCTCTAATCCTCAAGTTTTAGGAGCATGTAGACAGACCTCACAACATAACCTTATTAAAAAAAAGAAAGCTCAATTTTAAGCATTTAAATCCCTAAAGACAGACAAAAGAAAACACAGGACAAAGTAGAAATACTATTGATTATGCATAATTGGTATAATTAATTTGTAATTAGTTCATTAAAATATATAGGCATTGGAATTATGCTTGTACATTTCTGGGAATATCCTGCAAGTCACTTGGGATATGCTTATCATTTATTTGATAGATGAAACATTATTAGAAAGACAGCCCATTAAAAATTAATATACCAGAGTAATAATTTCTTGATCTCAGCATTCAGTTTTCTATGTACTCAGATTCCTATTCTACCTCCTGAAGAGTTTTTATTAACATTGTTTTTTGGAGTGTGACTTGGGAAGCACAGCATTTTAGACAACTGAGGCACAGCATCTTTTACACCACGTATCTAGTTCAGTTTTGAGAAAACAAAGAGACAAATACCGTAAATTATATACCGTGAGGGTATTCAGCACCACATCTAATTCTATAATCAAAATTAAGATGGAAAAGTAAAAAGCCTTGTGCTTCAAAATAAATACCAAAGATGAATGGAAAGCAGTAGGAAGAAACTTCCACAGCACCGTAAGCAGCCTGGTCACTAATTGCTTCGCATTCTTCCACTTCTGCAGCGCATCTGGCATCGCTCACTGTCATAAATGACCATGTCTGTGTGAGCAGGATTTCAGGGCTTCTTAAACACTGGAGATAACATTCACCAGTCTCTCACAAGGAGCAACTGGAATGGGCTGGTATACACTGGTACTGCAGTAGCATTTCAAAGATGTTATCAAAACTCGATGTGTGGAGGAGAGTAAGATGGAATAATAGCGATTCTCCATTGTTTCTGTTGTAATGTTACTTTACTATTCCTCCTGATCTTTCTGAAGTCCTACTGATATTTCTATTGTGCCATTTCAACCAAAAGCTGCAGAAATAGTGACAGGACAAGGGGAGATGGCTTCAAACCGGAAGAGGGGAGGTTTAGATTAGACATTAGGAAGAAATTCTTTGGTGTGAAGGTGGTGAGCCAGTGTCCCAGGTTGCCCAGAGAAGCTGTGGCTGCTCCTCCCTGGAAGTGTTCAAGGCCAGGCTGGATGAGGCTTTGAGCAACCTGGTCTAGTGGAAGGTGTCCCTGCTGCTGGCAGGGGGGTTGGAACTGGATGAGCTTTAATGTCCCTTCCAACCCAAACTATTCTATGATTCCATGAAATAATTTGACCTTAAAAACCCAGAATACAGTCACATCACCTCCAAGTTGGGTACATAACACCAGAGTTTCCTTAAACTTCTGTTAACAGCCAGAGAGAGTCAGTCCTTATAAGTGTAATTCTGAGCACCGTGAACAGGCCTTCTGCTCAGAATCATCTTTCCTCACCACCCTGCCTCCATCAACACTAATGGGAGCCTAGAAAGGTTGGTCCCTCACGGATGCACCTCGTTTAGATACATGAAGCTGCGCCATGTGAATACCCATCTTCATCTAAAAAAACAACAAAAAAAAGCATCCAAAAAACCCCCGTATGATTACTCAAAATAAGCAAAATCAACAGTAGATATATAGTGCAAGTAGTGTCAGCTGCTATTATAAGGCTTGAGTCTTTTCTTGCAAAACAAGAGTATGTGTCAAAAAATCCCCCAAAAACCCAACAAAAACACCTTTCACTTTTGGAAGAAGGGTAAAATTGCAAAAAAACCCATAGAAAACAGAGTTAGGTCTCCAGGTCCTTTAAGCCACAATTAAACACTTCAGTGTAATTTTGTGCTTCTCAGCAAATCTGCTGTAAGAATTCTGAACAGTCTCCCAGGAATTACATACATTTTTTTTTTTTCCCCCTGCCTCCAATCTAGCATGGACAATTATTTATTTTCTTTGCCCTGCACTCAAGAACGTGATGGATGTATTTACATAAACACACACAGAGTCGCAGATATCTCTCTATAAAAATTAATCTGCAGATGATGAAAAGTGCAAAAGATCTAAGAGGCAAATCCCAAACAAAAGAGCATACTTTATACATAAATATCTTGAAATTATAAAGATCTGAGATTAAGTGGTTTACCACTCATTTAGAATTGATTAGAATGTATTTAAATTTAGCTGAAAGTACCACAACATTGCTCATGTATTTGCATCTGCGAATAAGTAAATAAAAAGCCTGTTATTAAAGCCTTCATTAATTCTGATTATATGAGAACTTAAAAGCAAATCTGTGTATTACTGCTCTGTAAAAGACTCCTAGCAACTCTACAGTAAAGCTGGCACTGCAACACAACATGTGTCAGCGAAAATGACTAACAGGATCTATTTTCAGTAATCTTAAATCACACTGGTAAAATATAGAATTAATGGTTTTGCATAATACTTCAAATATTTTTTATTCTAATTCATTCCCGATTCATGCCTTATTGTATCAAAAAGTTAATTTTATATCACTTGACATTTAAGCACAACAGTTGAGCACATTTTATGAAACTACAGTATTCAGGCAGCATTCAGATGTGATGTGTATATTATTATGAAGAGTGATCCAGTTATTTTATTTCCTTATAAATATGATGGATAGAGGTTTAAAAATATATCACATTGACTAGAAACGTGAAGAACACTTCATTCTAACTACAGATTTGGAGAGTTTCTATATACTTAATTGAAGCCAGTATTTTTGAAAGAAGGATTCATTAATTTTAATAGAATTCTCCTCCAATTAAAGGCTTCTCTGTTGATTTCTAAGGAGTTTAACAATTAAGTATATAATCTACCCCAAAATGGTTCTTCTTGGAGAAATCAAGTTTTAACCTATGAATGATTTTTGAAAGTCAACTTCTCCCTTGCCTCCCCCTCCCCAAAAATTCTACCCATATCTCTGGCATAGCGGTTTAATAGTTTAAGCAGAGAAGCGTAACTGAAAGATTATTAATTAGGTTCTTCAATCTCTATTCTTATACTAATAAATTAAATAAATTATTAAAGCAAATTTGCGTTTACAGAAACTTGAGCATGTAACACCGATTCACCTGTCAGCCCTGACGTTTTCTTTGGACTGTGAAGGACAGTCCTGGTAACGCTACCTCTGCAAACTCAACTTTTCATGGCTCGATTCAAAGCCTGAGGGAATCTTTCTCCAACTTGAATGAGACCACAGATCACAGAGCAGCATGGGTCTCTACTCCATTTATAAATGCAAGCTGATGTGAGGCAGTGAGGGGAGAGGAAGGAAAAGATTCATTAAATTTGGTACACAGGAAATGATGTTGCAATACCTAAGAATGTTTGCTTGCCAGTCTCTTGGTTGAAAAGTCATTCCAAGTTAAAACAAAAGACAACCTCCCCCCAACATGTAGCCATTAAAATCAGAGTTATGAGGTGGAGTTTGATTAAAGATTTTGTACTTTATCACGTCCAATAATGGAACAAGCTCTATACTATATAGAGTTGGCCTCTAAATAAATTACTTTCCCCTAGACAGTTTCTAGGCCCAAGTACCAAGTTGATTACCCAGTACTTAACATCACAAAACATTTTAAGGCACCATACAAGACAAAGCATCAAATGGATTTTTAGTATTTACTAATATAGGAAAGTATACCTGATAGTCTAAAATGCTGAATCCTAAACCATTTTTGTCCTTCTCCAGTTCAATAACCTTCACATCAGGAGACCATAATGCTAATTCCCCTTCTTCCTCCTCAGGATTAAGGTCTTCTTCAGGTTTCATCTGAAAAATAAAAGCTCTAGTTCAAACACCATTCTTTCAATTCTTAACAAACACTATTCCTTCAATATTTTGATTATTAATGGCTCACACATGCCCTAAAATATGACCTTTTATGGAATTACAACTTCACTGGATGTTATGCATCCAGTTTTCTCTGGCTTGCTGCCTTGGATACTCCCCTGAGACTAGGCTTACATGTTTGGAGCATCGGAGCCCAACCTGGCATACCAATACCCATGTATTAGTCAAATTAGTTGTTATAATATTACTAACCTGTTACATGTTGATGAACCTCAGCTGTCCCATTAGATGCATAAAGGAAAAATAAATATCTTAGCATAAAAGGCTTAACCACAAACAGGTAATAGAAAGACCAGATGATCAGGCACATCTGATACTCGTGGCATTAAATACGCAAACAAGAAAATCTTATATTGTAATTATACAAATAGCATCCAGTCTGAAAAAGCAGTTTCTTTCACAGTTTTTGTACTAAGGTATAAAAGAAAAATGTATAGTTACCCATTTTTCTTGGGTAAAGACAGCTTAATAAATACATCTTCCAAAAAGGTGTCTTTTGTTGTCTGACTTAAAATGCATGTTTTAACGTTATTACTATTTTATCAATACAATCTTTACAAAATATCAGTGTATGATGTCCCAAGAAAAACACTAACATCTTGTACCATTAACTGCATAGCAATTTAACTTTATTTCTTTTGACAAACATGCCTATTACACAGAGCACTGCCATGAGGCAAAAGGAAGGTTTTTTTCTTCCACACACTCTTAAAAAACACTCTTTCTTGATACTTGTGACAAAAGAAAGCAGAAATATTGTGAGATGGCTCTAAGGAGAAGGCAACCTTTGTTCACTCAATATCACCTTAAGGCAAAGATGTGCATCTGACAGGATGCACATGGAAAACGTTCAGTAAAATGCAACATCAAAAACCACAGTGGAACAAGTTCTACTGCAGCAGGTCCTTTTACAAAAAGGTGCAATGCTGTACACCTTATTCTTCCATGAAACATCCATATTTCTTGTTTATTTCTCCACCGTAGAGGAAATTAGATCAGAAAATATTAGAAAAGATGAGAAGTCAAGGTGTAAAAACTTTTTATAAATAGGAACAACCCTTACAAGCATTAAGCTTTAGTTTGAGACTTTAAAGCTTCTGCAATGGAATGAAACATTAAGTTTCTTTTTTTTTTTTTCCAGTTCTATAAAAACCTACTCAGAGCATGGAAGTAATCAGCTAATGGTGGCAAGGATGTGATTTAGTATAATTCAGAGCTCTCACTCACCTATTAAGTGTAAGAATGATGGATGGGATGTACATAGTCAGCATGCTAGCTCGGTGATTTACCTACCTTGTATTTACAGTACAAAGGAGTTTCTCATGACCAACCTGTATAAACTTTAGTAAAAGTACCAGTGTGGCAAACATGAACTATTTTCACTGAAATACCAGCTGACCCTTATGAATGACCCAATGTGAATGGCAAAGGCAGCTTTATATGACAATTTAATACCAAACTGCCTCACATAACTATAAACTTTAGGATATGTAATTTAAGATTGAAGAGTGGTCTGGATCAAACAGCAAAAGGAAAACAGAAACACTGTCTTAAGAAAGCTAAATCACTTTATCAGAAATATATACCGTTTTTCAAAAATTTATTGTCCTTTTTACACGACTGAATGACATAAGAAGTCTACCTTTGGTTCTGGAGGGGAAACTCCCACAGTGGGTTCATCCACAAGAGACTCACTGCCATCATCAAAAAGTCGTCGACAGCAAACCAACGTAAATGGAGGTGGCACTTCTTTTAGAAAAGTGATTGCCTCACGGCGTGATTTTCCGTATAGCTGAACTCCATTTACCTACACAGAAGGGAAAACACACATCCACACTAAGATAATTAAAAGGATATCAACCAGATTCTTTTATTAATGCTTTTTTTGTACATGTCTTTCCCCAGCTAAATGTGAAAGTCTAATTTTACCTAGGGATTCTGGCAAAGCTTGCATAGTTTTATTCACATATGCTTCTGAAGTATACATGCATTAATGTAAGACTCAAACTTCATCTGCAAGATTCTGTGACTGTGACTACTGACTGCTACATCCAGTCTCTGCTCTCTTCAGCTTCCTCTAACTTGTTTTCTGCTCACTACTTTTCCTCACCTAAATCTTTCCTAGTATTTTCCTAGTATTTAAGGGCAGTGAATGACAAAACAAGGGGAAATGGGTTTAAACTGAAAGAGGGGAGGTTTAGATGAGATATTAGGAAGAAGTTCTTCACTGTGAGGGTGGTCAGACACTGGAACAGGTTGCCCAGGGAAGCTGTGGCTGCTCCTCCCTGGAAGTGTTCAAGGCCAGGTTGGATGAGGCTTTGAGCAACCTGGTCTAGTGGAAGGTGTCCCTGCTGCTGGCAGGGGGGTTGGAACTGGATGAGCTTTAAGGTCCCTTCCAACCCAAACCATTCTATGATTCTATGATTGTTATTTCATTCTCACCTGTTTGTTGGGGATTTTTTTTTTTTTTTAGCATTAGGCTTATGTGTTTGAATTTAAAAAGATAAAAATTTTAATTTCCAAAAATATTTTGAGAAAACACAGATTGTAAACTAAAAAAACCCCTGAAGTCAGAACTAGCACAACTTCATCATTGTTTAAAAGGTAACATAATGGTTGAAAAGAAAATAGATTCTACAGAAAATATGCAGGAATGTTTATAGAGTAAAAAAGAAACCAATTACAGTAAGCAGTTAATCAGAAAACCCTGACAAGGGTTAAAGTTTACCATCTCATAAGCTTTAGATCCTGAGTGACAACATAAGACCATAAGGCCATTGTTAATGGATGTTTTAAACCACAGACTTAAAAAAAGAAAAAAAAAAAGGATAGATAGATAAATGATAATGCTGCTTTAAAATGGAATACTGCAGTTGTACTTCCTCAGGAAAATAAAAATACACTGGATTCATTGTCTTTTAGGTATTTTATAATCTGCAGTATCATGAGGGTACATCTATTTGCACCATAGTGGTATTCTTAAGTATGAGGAAAATAGAACATCAGTAGGTGTCATAGATGTGAACATCATCTACGTTGATGAGCAGCCCCAAAAGTGCAGAGGTTTAACCCGATTAGTGCTATGGACTCAATCCTGACACCTCCTGTGTTTCAGGCTACCTCAAGTCTGCTTTCATGACCATGTCCAAGGACGTTGGAGTGCAACCCCTGGTTTAGGAATCCAGTACACATCATCCAAGTCCACTCCACAACATGAACCAAAGCACAATAAGTGGGGATAATTTAAGTTTCTGTTCAGCACTTCACACCCAAACTGCAAATCAAATGTGGGTTCATCCACATTAGCACCTCGAAAATATAGCACAGAAATATATAACACACACATACACACCTCTGTACATGTGTCCTTGAGACAGACCCTCGCCATATACTTCCCAGATCTTGCTCTTTAGAGGGACTGAACCTGTGCAAGACTACACAGCAATCTCACTTCAGCCACCATTTGCTTCCTGATCACCTCTGTTTTTTCCCACTTTGTGCTTTTTACAACGTAAATATAACTTCTAGTGCTGGGAAACACAAGAGTTCCTCTCACACTATAACCCAGCCAAGGAGAAAAATTCAGAGTGGTATAACTGGCGTCCAGCATGGTAAGACGAACCGCTATGGGTTTTTCTGTAAGAATTACAGCAACTGCTGAGCTATCAGGCTAATCCATTAGTTAATTATTTAAGCAGAAGTATCTTAAGCGTAAGGATTTTTTAATGCATTGAGAGTGGCAGTGTGGTGGAAAGTTACCAGCACTTCTCAGCATACTGTGATTGATGGAGAAGAGCTACGGCGCGCTCCCGAGCAGACTTGGGGACTCCCATTTCTTCTTTTGCAGCTGCCAGAAATCAGCCTCTAAACACACAAGGTGCCCTACACCCCATTCATTCACCACACCACTCTTAGTTGTGCCATCAAGTAGGAGAGAGTGAAATTTTATAACAAAACTAGAAGGACACAAGGAAGCAATTTACTTCTAAAAAAAGAGCACAATGAAATTAGCTAAAATTAGGGGAGGAAATTAAAAAGAAAATACCGTGTTTTCTATCATCATTCAAACACGTCATTAAAAATAAGCAACATTCAGCCTCACTATATATTAAAAACAATTCCTTGCTGATCACATTTTAATCCCAACTGTATCAGGCCCAGGTAGAGCTGCTTGTTTGGGGAATGGGGCTGTCACTTTTTCCATTGCAAACCCCTACTTAAGGGGATTTATAACTTGGCTGCAAAAACATACTCTGGGCTAAACCTGGCATATACAGCTTTAGCCCCAGAGCACATTTTCATTTAGTTGGGGTTTTTTTTTTCCCCAGCTACAGAGTAGGAAAAAAATTATGCTCACCAGGTCTGAATATACCTGTGAACTTAATTGTAAGTATACAGTAATAAGCAAAACTGTTAAATATATATAATTAAAGTTTCCTAAGTTACTCTACAGCACTATGTTATTGCTTTTTGTATACCATTTTTTGTTTAGTGGACAAGGAATTTAAACACTTCCAGCATTCCATTAATCCCTTCCTTCAGGAATCAAAATTTCCTCCATTAAGCAATAACTAAAGAAAATGTTTTCGGTCTTAGTGATATCAGTATGAATTTTTGATGTTAAAGGGTGAAAAAGTAAAAGCAAGAGAGCTGTACACCTAACAAATTAATCTTTCAGAAGGTCTAATTCTGTTCTGATTTATGTCAATTAAATGTTCTTTGTGTACACTAAAAAAGGCTCAAATTCAAAATATTCCACAAAGAGCAGGTATTCAATAGGAAATTATTGCCTTTTCACTTGCAGGCTGAGATACTGATAGATACACATACATACACACACATACACAATAGGTATTATTTTAATACTATCAAATAAGTATTTTTCCTGAGCAAACAGGTTTGGTCTGATTCCAGTAACTTCAAAGCTGCCCCATACCTCTTTATACATATTTAAACAAAATGATGTACTAGCTTATACACACAAATGTCTTTCAACACTCAACAAGCAAGTTATAATGTGCAACAGGAACCACTATTCCTAAGACTGTTGTAAATTTTTTTTTTAGGAGTAACAAATATTAAGAAAGATTATCTCCCACAAAAGGTAACGCCAAATTGCTCAAAAGACTGAGCTGAAGGACTACAGATACAAATACATTTAACACAATTATTATCTCTGCCCTTATAACACTTGATACTCATGTTAAAATATTTCAGAAAGAAACTCCATGAAGTCACTAAGAGGTCACAAGAATTTGACATTTTGTCCATAAAGGAGGAATGAAACAGTGAAGAAAATGAATGAGACTTCCAAAGCTCCAACTGCTTCCACAACCAACTCTGGAATACTACTACTGCACACACAGCAGCCAAACTAGAATTTAATACAAGCATATTTAAGAAGGCTAAAGCAAACAGGAAATACATCAGTTCTCTTTTTGGGGGGGGGTTTGTTTTGGTTTTTACCTCCAGAAGTTCATCTTCCAGTTGCAGAAGACCCAGTGTTGCAGCGGGACCATCTGAAGCAATTGATGATATATAATGATGTCCATCAAATGTGTCAAGCTCAACTCCTAATCTCAAAGTGTGGATGGGCAAGAGCTGCCAAAAGAGAAGTAT
This sequence comes from Antrostomus carolinensis, assembly GCF_000700745.2. Classification (NCBI taxonomy): domain Eukaryota; kingdom Metazoa; phylum Chordata; class Aves; order Caprimulgiformes; family Caprimulgidae; genus Antrostomus; species Antrostomus carolinensis. Next base: position 100,219 of record NW_010332277.1, read on the forward strand.
GGCTGAGAATGTATCTATCTTTATCTACCACACCATAAACACATTTAGGATCCAGTAGCTCAACAAATTAAACAAATTTACTCTTCATACTGACATCATCTGTGTTACAGCACAAGTGTCCATAATTTCTCTATACAAACTGTTTGCACAAGTAAACAGCCAATCAACCCTTTGGGGGAAAAGGCAATTTGAACTGCATTCTTAAATTGGTACTGGACCACTCTAGAAGATATTGGCAGAACACTGACAGCCTTTTTTTAAAAAAAAAAAAAAAAGTAAGACAGAGCCACAAAGTCACTAAATTTCTGAAACACATAAATCTGGGATTGTGACAGATCCAAGATCTCCAAGGATCACTCTGTCAACATATACCGTGAAGGAAACCATCACGTAAGTCATACCTTTGAGTACTTCTGGAGCTCCAAATCATCTGTCATGGGCATATCCACATTCACAACCTAGAAATTGTACATCATAACATTTGTCAATATCAGGATCAGAAAGACTGTACCAGAATGATGAATTCTGGCAAAAAAAAAAAAACCTGATGAGCAAAATTAACTGTACTTAAACAAAGTCACATTGATGCAAAATAATTGTAAACAAATGTTAGAAAAATCTTTCAGACACAGAACATTTACAACTAGGAATGTGGTGATTATGCACTATTAGCAGATTCCAATGTTACCCTATTCCCAAAGCCCAAGTGCCCATTTTAGTCAACTTCAGTTATCCTGCATAAGCACAAAATACCATTATGTTTGACACAAATACCCAAACTGACTTGCCAATCAGAATTTGAAAACTACAATAGCTTAAGTTATTACTTCAGGCCATAGTACAACCATCTAACATCAAGACTAAACCACCACCTCCTGCAGCATGCTTCTAACATGGCTTGAAATACATGAGTTTAATTACCAAATCTGAATGCAAAGTGTAATATTTAAAACCGTGTCAAGAAATCCCTTCAGTATATCTTAATTTTTTTAATATTAATAAAATAACTGTGTTCACCACCATTCTTTTTGGTAATGTTCTTCCTTAACATAATTTATCTGTCTTTAACCTTAGGTTATTTACTCCAATTTTAAATGTAATAAGATGACATCTGTGGTGATCTATGGCCCAGGGTTGGAGTTTGGGACACAGAAGTTGAATATGTTTGGGAAGATTGCTACAGTTGTTAGATTTGGAAAATATATAGCCCTGAAAAAAATCAGGTAACTTCAGGCTCCTTTGGAAGTTCCTAGTTTAACAAAATATCTACGAACAATACTAAGCCCAGGCTTTTTCTTTTGGCTTAATTTTAAATAGGGTTTCCAGCATCTTGTTTTCCAGTACCTACAGTATTTTTCCCAGCAGACAGAATCCATTTCATGTCCATTCAGTTGTAACTAAATGAACCTATGACTCCTCAGTCTGACAGCTCACACTTATGTACCTGACAACAAATACCACAGTCATACATCCCTGTACAGACCTCCAGAGTCTCCTTCTGTTTAACAGCTCCTTCCGCTGGTACCACAAAGGACCAGCAACAGAGAAGCCATGAGTGACACCAAACCCTGTCTTCAAGCAGCTATTTCCTCTGAAGATAAATACCTCAGAGAGAATACTCAAACCTGTAGGACCTTCAGGGTGACTTTCTGGGAGCTGAGCATAGGAGGAAGGATAGCATGAAACAGGCACTGCGCTATCACGCTGAAATCGAACTAACCGTTGTTATTGAACGCAGCCAAGCAAGACGAGAACTGGAAGAACTGAAAAATGACTTTCAAAATGGGATGCCACAACAGTTTCCTTCTATTATTTAAAAGGACCAATCGTTAACATTTTCACTCCTGACATTTTACTGGCGGCAGCTAAAGAAGAATTAGAAACAGCCAGTTTCACGAACTAAGCAGGTTTTCGTCCTCTGTGGGAAGTGTGATAGCGCTAAGGGAAGTAATATCAGACTCTTGAAATGTAAGGATGGGAATACCAAGCAACTGAAGTGGGCAGGCAAACAGATTTATTGCATCATGTACATAATCTTACACGAACTTCAGATCTTAAAGGAGTGCTAATGGAAAGAAGAGAAGCGAGTTTCTCAAGGCAATTCTTAAAGCTACTTTAAATCTTCCAGCGAGTGACTGGAACGATGGCTACTCCAAGTAGTAAAAATAAGTGTCTCTAAATCAACTGGACAAGCATTGCAAAGACAAACAGGGTATTTTCTTGGTGGTGGTGAGAATTTTTTAAGTCTTCGGAGAGAACATTGGCTGGAGTCTTTTATCTGTACTCACCGGCTAACACAGCACTGAAACGCAGCAGTGAATTACAATTTCAGTCAACTCCTCATGATGATTCATCAAAACAATCTTTTGCTTGGCAATTATTTAGTGTGAAGTGAAGAAATATCTAATAGACACTGGCACCACAAAGTTACACTACCATGAATTACTTCCTATTTTCCCAGCATATTTGAAAATCATTCTTTCATTCTTCTAATAAAATTGTAAGATTCTTCACAAAACACAGGAGCTCTATTCTGAGTCTTTTTTTTTTTCCCAGTGCACAATAAAACAAATAGATTATAAATGAAATAAAAAAATGCCACATATTTTAAGTGGCTGCTATGATGCAGATTTAAAAGAACAGCTCATTTTCTTAAATCACTATTCCTGTCTAGTATCAGCATTACAATAGTATCTATATAAACAGAATTTTAGAAACCAAACAACTCATTATAACACTCCTATATTTCAGCCTTGATGTTATGGGAAACAAAATTTGATGTTACCGATCTGTTCCAAACACTAAACTGTTCTATAAACAGCCTGTAATGCTAAGCTCACAGATCTGTAATTTAAAGAAATAACATACATGAGTGCAGTTTATTGAAAGATAACATACCATAACTTCATATTCAGGTCCCAGCAGGTTTTCCCACTTGGATTTCAGCTCATGTGCTGGAGGGAGTGGGACTCTTCCTAAATATGAAAATGAATATTAAATTTACAAGCATATTGTACATTCAGAAGTGCATTTACTTCTAAATACTTCAATAAAAATTCAGCGTAAATAAAAGATTATTTGGGAATAATCCCAGAAAGGGAAAGTGCATTAAGCTAAGTCTATCAAACAGTGCAAATCAAAAATGTCTTTCTTAGGAAAACAATGCAAAATGTCAGCTACTGCTAACGTGTGATTTATTCCACTGAGAAGCAGAAGAGGTGATGCTTGCATTGATGAGATGCGAGTTCTGTACCATGTAGTACTGTAAATAAATCATTCTTTCAGGCTGCAAAACAAATTTCACATGACTTCATAATTTGTTGCTATAAAAACCCTTGCCACTCCAGGGAAGCATTATCTCCCACCAAAATGAACCCCCTTAAGAAGTAAAACACCTGACAAGACATTGCTGTTATCAAGGGGCAGTGTCAGCACAAGGCAGTCACAGAACTTTATTTATACATCTGGCAGGTATAAAGGCTTGTCTAGTTTAATTAGGCCAGTAAGTAACATGAGCTTTAATACAAGCTCCAGTTCTAAACCAGTCTTCCGTGGGAACTTGGCTATCTTGACATTTATATCTTTTCAGCTTTCTTACTTATGCAACCAAGGCAGTATTACATTCATGTAAGACAATTTGACAGAACTAGACAGCATAAAATGACTGGCTGCCCTGCATTTGACCTCATCCAGAAGCTCAGCGCACATATAAAGTTCCAAGCCGAAGCAATGTTTAACTGGTAAGAATCAAGCTCTAAAGCAAATTCCATCTAGCAGCTACAGCAGCAGCAACTGGGGGCTGAATGACCAAAAACTATGTTTCCCCCCCCCAAATGACTGTAATAGTTTGTCAGATGTCTAGACAAGGCACAGACCACTTTGTGTCATAGCTGATGTGTCATACTGAAATTTAGCATGTAAATCACAACCTCACATTTTGCACACCAACTAGCAAGTAAAACACCTCAAGGGGGGAATTTTGAAGAGACCAAGAGAAGCTCAGAGCCTACCTACTAGCAAAAGCCAACACAAATGGAATGTCAAGCTGCCTCTGCTTTCAACACCTTTGTAGACTGCAAAGATAAAACATGAGCTTTGCAATACAATCCTCATTGCGTCATTTTGTAACTTTGAAGTTTTCCACTCATTAAAAACCAAGATTTAAGTGAACTTATACAACAACATAAGCCATCACTCTATTTCTTCCACTCACTCTCTGTCATGCCAGATAGGCAAATTCTGTCTGATCTGCACTGAGAAACCACACTCCTCAGACCGTAACAACTCAGATTTCACTTGCTTCCAGAGCATCTTTAACCTACAGGTTCAACAAGATAAAGGTATTCAAGGATTCCAGCAATTCAGATCACTATTTTCTGTCATCAAAAAGAAATCCCACAAAGAATAAAAACTTGGCTTTGTAAATACAGCCCACAATTCCCTCTGAAATAAATTATCTCCTTAAAGAAAAAAAAGAGAGAGAGAAGACAAATTATCCCAAAATTCTCAGCTGTGAGCTTCGAGTTTTTTCCTTCACTGAAATTTAATTGAAGTTTCTAAGAAGTTGTCTTTGTGAGCCTTGTTATCAAGCACAGGCTGATCACTATCTTTACTTCTCAGCTGTAGCAAAAACAGAACACCAGCGCATTTTTCTGCTCTACATAGGGACAGAAACTCTTCAGTCTCTTTTTCTGCTATTACAAAGTTATAGTGTGAACACACAGGACCTAAGCACCTGCGATCCCCTGGGCAGCCAAATATAGATTTTAAGGTTCACCAGGAGTAATGAATCTTAGGGTTAAGCTCAAAGTTCAGTTCAGTAACTGTAAGCTGTGTTCAGCTGGCTGAACACAGATTTTTTTTGTCACTTCCAAAACACATTACCAAAATCTATGAGTTGTTCAGAGCAGGTGCTGATGCAGGTCTCCATTTGAAGTTTCCCCCTTTCTTTCTTTCAAATACACTTTTAAGTCTTTGCTTGTAACTTCCTCAGAACTGTAGAAATGTTGGCTGGAAGGATTTGGATTAAATGTATTTAATTCCAATGGTATCACCCAATTCACTTAAAATGCTCCTTTTTTCCCCAAACAGCTTTTTCCACATGGCAGCTAATAGGAAGTTTCTTTCTAGTCTCTCATCCAGCTGGATTTCTCATGGCCACAGACACATACCACATCCTCTATAATACACGAGGCCTCAGAAATGAAGTAACTTCCCAGGGACAGCTTTCATCTGTTACTATTATTATTATATATTAATATATATAACAACTTTCAATATATTTAAGTCTGTCCTTCTGCCTGCACTTCCATACGTGTTTTCTCATTTCTAATTAAGCATCAAGAACAAATATCAAGTGTACTGTAAAAATCAACTTTCCTGGTCAAAACTGCCAGCATCTTCAAAATTAGGATCTTTTCTTCTCACAATTTCCTCCTGGTTTCACAAAGTTACTACACAAGGATGTGTACGGTGCTCTAGTGCAGTTCATTAATGTCCTACCTTTATCTGCTGTACTGTTGGATATTCTTCCCCAGCTGTCTTTAAGTGCCTGACTAGCATCATCATATCTTTGGGTTTTGAGTAGTGCTGCAAGGCAAAAAAAAGCAGTTCTGCCCAGTCTGCAGTCTTGCAGATGCAGCTGTTAAGTTAATTGCCTCTAGTCTGCTAGCAGAATGTTTCAGGCCTTGTTCACATTGCATCCTAAACCATGTTGCCTTTGTAACAGAACTGCTTAAGCACGGTTTTCCATGGCCAGAATTACTATTTAATATCTCTCCAGGAAACACAATTTAATAAGAATTTCACACAAATGGGCTTAAAGGGAAGTAATACATATTTTATAAAACATACCTTTTACACTGAACTTCTAAAAGCATTTCCAGAGTTTAGTCAGAGCCTTAAATTAGCAGTACTTATTTTAGCACCATTATAATGAAGTGCCCTTCACCATGTCCAAAATAAGCACCTATCTCTGGAATTTAAACTTACCCATTAAATTCTATTGCAAGGTGAACTCTTATACTTCGTATTTCAGTATGAGTAAAATTTGCAGCTAAGTATTTCAACTTTTTAACAGAGATACACACACACACATTTTACAGCTGCATAAAGCTTTTGCAGAACCTTGTCCCTTGAAGGGGTTTTTCACTATGAAAAACCCCGGTTTAATCAAGCAATGATACTTGCTTACCATTGCATTAAGTGCTCCCATGACTCAGTTTCAAAGCCATGCCCATTGCATTATCCTGCTGGCTCAAGGAGAACCAGCACTGCTAGATGGTATCAAGGACAGTATCCAACTGCAAACAAACAGTATCTTCAGGATTTAAATTGTGGTATCCAAAGACAAACTGTACATACAAACACTTAGCCTGTATTCTCCACGGTAATGGAAGCTTGGAACACGTAGGAGAATAGAAAAACCTCATAGTACACTTGCTCCATGATGCACCAGGGAATGCAGTGCAGATACACCACACTGCACCTGTGAGGAATCAGCTGGTCCAACCAGCAGCTACAGATTCCAGGCAAGCAAACCCCTGTCAGATCCAGATGCATCTGAAGCTCCAAGGAAGGGGATTACAAGATTTGCCCAATGCTAGAATTGAAGGGGAGCCACTCATATACATACAACTTGGTTACAAACTCCTTTTGAAACTAAGGGCTTTGGAATATTTATGGAAATGCAGTGGATCCACATCAAAGCAGTTTGGGTCCGCGATGAAAATGGCTCAAAAGTACAGTTTGATCCAAGCTGATTATCAGCAGCACAGGGATCTCTAAGGCATATCTAGATAACACACCTTGAGACTGACAGTTTGTTAACTTCAAGCCAGGTAAAAGCAATGTTAGTTCCCAGCATAAACTGATCCTGGCATTAATACACCATATTTGCAGAGCACTAGGTATTAGGTAACAAATTCCTCAGAAAGTTGTCTTTGCATCAGGGCAGACACCTGCAGCCTGGGACACAAGATAATCCAATCACAAGCAGACAGGAACTGACTACAGAGATATTGTTTGCTTCAGTAGAAAATAATCCCCAACTTTATGTACAGAAAGCTCCTCAGTAAAAAGGGACTGGGTAAGTGACAGAGGACAGCGTGTGTCATTCTTTTCTAGCCTTTGTCATAGTGAGTAAGTCCTCCTGGTTCTTCTGCCCCTAAAAACATTCTACTGCTAAGTCCTTAAGTTATTTGTCCATTGTAACTCCAAATCAACATATGCTTTTCCATTCATACAGCTAAAACAAGGCTTTGATAACCTCGTGTCTCAGCTACTCAACCACCTCTGTTTTGGCTCCCTATTTCTGGGAATATGCAAAAGTCACAACAAAGGATGTCTGGTTACAAGGCTTGGACAGAAAAGTACAACAGAATGGAACATAGGAACTGATACATTTCTCTCGTTTCCAGGTTGTCTTTAATACTGACAGATCTTCCACAATCGTAGCAAAATTGTTCTTCTTTGACAGCCATAATTTAGAATCCTCTATTACATCTACATATCTTAAAAACTACAAGGCATAAGGATAATTTATGCTGATTTTAACACAAGCTGTAAAAATTCACCCAGAAGCTCCTGTAGAAGAGCCCAGAAATCTGCAGGGGAATGGAAGCATGCCTTCTGGAGAGACCTCCAACCTTGATTCAGAAGTCAGTTAAAAGCTAAAGCAATCCATGTCTTTGTGATCTGCCCCATGCCCAATTGCCTTTGCTCTAAAAGCACACGCCTAATTTGAACTCTTGTCCCGCTTCCGATTCCAGCTGCCAAGTCTTTACATCTATTACACCTTTGCCAGACCAGAGGTTCTCATCTGCCTGCATAGGTGTGCAGTCAACCATTTCCAGTTCAGCTAGCAAGCTCAGGACCAACAAACCAGAATTTGCACATCTAGAGACTGAGCTCTAGTTTCCAACAGTAGTGTGGGAGGAAGCAGTATGCAACAGTATTGGTACCACAAGGCAAATGAGTTGGGTCTGAGAACCAGCAGGCAGGAAGGAGAGTTGTTATATGGCAGGTGGCACACAGGTGAGACAGAGGTTCACAGAAACAGCATCTGTCTCATTTGTGTAGAAAATGATCTACAAATAGAGACAGGTCACAAGAAATGATCCCCTGTCCCTGCTGCCTGCAGCCACCTCTGGTCCTTCAGCAAGCCCTACTCAGTTAAAACTCCCAAGAGTTCCATCTCCTGATGCTGTTCACCTAGCAATCTGGTTCAGGGCCCTGGCAGCAAAAGAGGATGAACAAATCTCTGTCAGAAGAAGATTGCAGGCAGGACACCTCAGGTCATCAGTACAGGACCAGATCTAGAAAGAGGAATTGGTGAGCTGGAAGCACTCAGCTCTATAGAGCTGCTGAGATTCATTCCAGAGTACTGAAAAGGCTGCACCTCTGCTGTCTATAATCTACAAAAAAGCCCCAAACCAAAACACAGGAATAGAAGGGTGATCACTAATGAGTGGAAAAGGGCAAACTTTATGTAAGGGAGAAACATCCAGAGAATTATAGGCCAGTCAGTCTCACCTTTGACCCTGGAGAGATCATAAGATACTTCCTCTTGGAATCCATTTCCAAAGACAAAAGTGATAAGGTGGCAAATCAGGAAGAGTTAACATAGATTTGCCAGGTAACTGACCAACCTGACTGCCAAGATAGCCGTGTGGATGAAGGCTGTAAGACACCTCAACTTCACCAAAGCTTCTGACACCATTTACATCAGCATTCTCATTTGGAAACTGAGGAAGCATGGGCTTGATGACTGCTAAATAGGCTGAAAACCAGATGGACCACTGGGATCAAAGACAGCATTAACCAATGGCTTGAGAGCCAGTTATGAAAGAAGGTCAACAGCTACAGGGGCTAATATTATCCAGTATCTTCATCAGTGACCTCCATGATGACACAGAATGCACTTTTGGCAAACCTGTGGAGTGTACTATATTTTGGGGACAGGGCAGGGTGGAACTGTTGATAGATTCAACAGGGAGAGCTTTACTTCAGAGAGACCTGAATAAAAAGCATTACACAGCAAAAGCTAAAGATGGAGTAAGCCACAACAGCCCATCAGTATTGAAAATTGGTTAAAGACAATTCCAAAGACTCAGGAAGAGACACTGTAAGATATCCTAGCCACCTGTTTTATGTAGACTCTGCTTCTTTTCATTTTGAAGATTATCCTTCTGTTCTTGATTTTCCTTATTCTTAGTGTCTACACTAGCTTCAGTCCCTACAGCTCCAGGAGACACAAAGGTTGGAACAGTTGGCTGCACTGTGAAAACAGATGGGGGGGGGGGGGAAAAT
>NW_010332277.1:109615-127902 GCF_000700745.2 Antrostomus carolinensis
ACAGGTGTTTTGCACTCAATTTTCCCTGAATTCCTCATTTCTGTTTCTTTCCATTCCTCCTTAAGTACCTCATTTTCTAATGTGCCCTTACAAAATCTAGGATCATGTGATATCTAGTCCTAATTGTTAAATTAGGTCACTGTAAATTGAGTGAAAAATGAAATCAGTTGCTAAAAAAGGAAAAAAAAACAAACCACAACAAAAAGGATTACCTCTGTCTGAAGGTCCTTCTGAAGAAATAGTAGAAGGTTTCCTTCTAAGCAAGGTAAGGAGTACAGTCTGTCCTGTGTTACGCAATGCCTCTACCACTTCTTGGTTGGTATAATCCTGTATATTAACTCCATCAACCTAAACCAAGAAAATTGTATCACATGATAGTAATCACATTACGTTCTTAGCCTGTACCATACACTGTCAGCAACATCCAGATTTTTTTGTGCAGAAATTACAGCGTTATTCACCCAAGACAGTAGTATTTGCAAAACAATCTAATTAAATCAGTTACATCTCACTAATTAGATAATATTTTCAAAATGCATTTCAAAAGGAAACACAACAGTCATTTCTTCTGTCTTCACAGGGCAACCACAAAACAGAATTTATTAATCTGATAAAAGTATGCACTGATTTCCCCCTACAATTATTTTTCTTACAAAAAACAGCTTGAGGAGTGTTGTGGATGAAGCTTCCCAGCAAGAGTAGTCAACCTAGAACTCTCTTCAGCTCATTTTCACTGTTAGTTTTCTCATGGATTTCTAACATGCCCTACACAAGTCTAGACACAGAAAAGTTCGTATAATCCACTCTGAACAGCCCAATTCTTACATTAATTCAGTTGTTTTAATTTACACCCAAAATACTCTGTTCACCCCCCTCTTAGATCACGCATCAATAGGGGCTTCTCCTGCAAAACTGCAGATAAAAGCAGAAGGTTGTATCAATTTTTGCTCTCACAAAGGAGGAGCTGACTTTTAAAATGTGTTCTATGCCAGACCTTCCAAAGTAATTTAAAATCATATCTCTATAAATATTATCTCCTAATACAAAAAGGCTGTGTAATTCATTCCTGCTTGTACTGTGAATGTAAAATTGGCTATTATTCAACGGTTTTTAGTTTTTCTACATATAAAGCTTAGGTTTTTAAACCTAAATTGTGACTATTCACATTTTGATTGTATCCACACCAATGCTACACAGTCATTAGGGACCATAAACACTGTGCCACATCTTGCAAAATCTTAACCACCCTCAAATCCCATTCAATTCAAATAGAAGCTAACGCTGCTCATCTTTACTTCAGGCCAAAAGCCAAGATTCTGTACTCTGAAACATTTTAATCCAAATGCTTGCTTCTTCCATAGTTAACTACTGTTTACTACTACTTTGAAGATAAAATAATACTTGAACCACAGCAAAGCCAAAGCTCATTTCTGTTACAAATCTACCTAAACAAACATGAACCGACAAATTATTTCCACTGCAAAGCAGAGAAGGTTTAATTAATTGTAGAAAGTCTTTACTACCTCGTTCTTTTAATGCTGAGATGTGTAATGAAGTATTAGTTCTACAACAATATATAAGCAGACTATTTTACTTACAGCAACAATTTTGTCATGAACATGAATTTGGCCATTGTGGTCAGCAGCACTACCAGGTATTATATTTTTCACAAAAATTCCTGAAAGTTCTGTTGGTAGGAGGAGGGGAGGAAGAGAAACAAGTCACTACATTAACCTAATTTGTTTATTTTCTTATTAAGATTTTTAATTACAGCTTTTTTGACACATTATTTCTGTCCACAAAGTTCTGATTCTGTAAACCACCACCATTTGCACATTACCACTCACAAAGCTGGAAAGAGAATGACTAAGGATCTCTGATGGAAAAACAGCACCAACACAACCACCTGTACAATGACCTCAATTTTTTTTCCTTAAAATGGGTCACGAAAGGCCACCTCCTCCATGGATTCATCCTTGTGCTTACCCAGGCTTTAAACCACAATCACTTAAATCCATGCTGCATTTGATTTCAATAGGACTACCTAAGCTAAAAGTAAAGTATGTGCTTAAGTACTTTGATCAGGACTTCAATCATATTCTCACAGCTAAAGAATTAATTTTTTTAAATATTAATGAAAATTACTTTTCTTAAAAAAAAAAAAAAAAAAAAAAAAAAGAAGAAATCAGAAAAGCTGTCCTTTATCATGTTTGACATTTCATTATTAATTCTAACTTCTAATTAGAGCAAGGAAATAAAAACAGAACAAACAAAACAGTAAAAACCCCAGTCTTCACAGTAACCCTTCCCTTCCACAAACTCCTGCAAAATATGAGATGCTGATCTTTAATTCTAGTGAATCTTGACATTTCATCCATCCTTTTCTGAACACTAACCTTCCTCAGACACCTGCCCAATATGGTTTGTCCATTCTCAAAACCCCTCTACAGGTGCTTCAGACTCACCTTTTCCCATTGCCTGATACGTGCTCCTCCCCAGCCCGGTTCCCAGTGCTCACTGCACTGGCCTGGGATTCCTGACTGGCAACACAAGAGGATGTCCTGGGAACGGAGAGGGCTGGAGAGCAACCCCAGCTGCACCACATTCCCAGAATACTTTCCTGAGTCCCATGAGGAAGGGGAGGGGAGAAAAGCACTACCTCTTTGTGTAAAACCAGATATTCGAGTCAATTTTAAAGATATTATCATTTGTGGAACTGGTAACTGACAGACCAGTTAACAGCTCTAATTTAAAGAGGATTTGGGAAAAAAAACCTGATTCCATGTCTCCATATCCTAGCCTAGATATTTTAATGTGTTCTCAGAGTTTAGACACTGAAACAGCCATCTGCCAAACACGAGCACATCACCCTGTGAAGGTGGCACACAAATCACGCACAGCTCAGGTTCTCTGCATCTCCTGCCTGGCAGAGGGATGGACGAGTTAATCTGACTGATCATTCCCACTCTAACACCTACAATTCATTAAATAACCAAAGTTGCACATTGAGCTGTTTCGTATGTCCTAAAGATGCCATTCAAAAGTTAATGCAAACTGGGGACATTCGATACTCTGGTTTTGAAATTCTTCTTAAAATGTGCTAAATGAATTGCGCCATATACGTACCACAGGGGCAAAATAAGGAACCGTGTGGACAAGAATCTGGCTGTGTTAGAGTCTGTACGTGCAGGAACTGTCTGTTACAGTTTAATGTCTTGCACAGTAACAACATAAGCATGTAAAATTCACAGTCCAGCAGTCAAGTGGGAATTATTTTTTTTTTTTTAAGCTAATTACAACTCTCTTAAAAATTTTTGTGGCTGAAATTCACTTAGCAGCAGTTCTACAAATATCTTCTTCATAGATTTTGTAGGTTACACTGTTTCAGAGAAGTGTGATCCATTTTCCCCATAGTAAATAAAGAGTATTTGAGAAGCCCCAGTTCTAGATCTTACTAAATCCTGTAGAACTCACCCACGTCACATGTGCCAGCATATCCAACAATTGTTATGCCCAGGCTTTGCCCATTCTTTTTTATAAGTTCAACATCATAGGTCTCAAAAAGGTTGGTATTATCCTAGAAATAAAAGACAAGACAGGAAAAAAAATATCTCAGTTTCCCAGTACTATTACAATATTCCAGGTTAAGATGAGAAGTGAGCAGTGATTTTGATTTTCCTATTTTAGGAGGGATCATATTTGCAAAAGTGTCAATATTTGCCGAAAATAAGTTTTCACCCCAAGTCATTAGTTGCTTTTTAAATTCTTTCCTAATACCTCTGACAGGTATGCAGAGAAAATATAATATTTATATTTTATGGAAAACAAAGAGGTTTTTTAGGCTGTTGGGGGTCCATTTCCCTTTGGATTCTGCTGCCACTTGGTAACAACAAACTTCACAGTCAATTTCACAAGACAACAGAAACTCTGAATGCCTTCAGAATATCTTCTCTCCCTTTCATATGTTAGTCCTGATAAACAGTGTCATGAACCCATTTGCCTGAGCTCTTTCTACTGGACACTTAACAAAAAAACCCCAGCTGGTATAAACACACAGTGTTATCACATCACACATTTCTGTCAGATGTTTAGTGGTGTTTCTCTCTCCTTATTATCATCTACTATGAAAGGAGGAAGTGAAGGGCAGCAGGAAAGGGATCTCAAAACAGAAACAGGTTCGATACCCTGAAAGAAACCACCTGTATACACAGTAGACACATCTCTACTGCTGGAGCAGTTGCCTACTTAAATGCAGATATGGGAACTAGGTGTTTGAGCTTATTGTTTATTTTTATGCTGGATCCCAAACCACAAAAACATTCCAAAAGTCTATCTTTCACACATCAGCTTAACAAGTCTGATATGATCCTGTTCAGATTTGAATGCCAGTAAACTGCAAAGAGCACTGGAAGCCTCCAGGTTGTCTAAGGCAATGGGAAGCAAAAGACTCATTAGTTTGCATTCAGTTAAAATTACTTCTGAGACTTGAAAGAGGAAGGGAGAGTATTAATTTGTAAATGCTTTATTGTTGAACTGATAAGACAACTTCTCATAAAAATCAACACTTGAAAAGAGAAAGAAGCACATAATATGACCTGTTCTCAAAACCCTCCACTTACTACAATTAAAAAATTTAAAAATCCATTACGACATGATCTGATCTTACACTGGAGAAGCGCGTGGAAAAAAGTCCCCACAAAGATGGCCTCAGTATGTCACACAGTGCAGCCACTCTACTCTGACACATAAAAATCAAAACCACAAGACAGAATTCAAACAGGACACCCTACAGATATTGATGCTAACGAGGAGAAAAACAATTAAGCGCTTAGATCTGGGATTGCAAGGGATAAATTAAAATACATAAAGTTGTTTGTTTTCAGTAATCGGATATGGCCCAATAGGATCAAAAACAAGGAGAAGATCAGAGTAAGGTCTGTTAAAGTGATGAAATCACGAGGGGTAGTGTCACTGCCAGCAGCAAAAAATGGACTGGGGAATTGGAAAACATTTCTTAAGAGAGGGAACAGAAGAGAAGTTTAATCATATGCTTGCCAAGTATCAGCTCTGGAAGGACCTGTATCAGAAGCAGGCCAAAGTTATAGCTGTATCTATTTCACTTTCCACTGCAAAAGAATCAATGGACAGCTATCTCCTTTCCTATCACACACACACCTCCCTCCACTAACCAACTCATTAAGCTCATTACATGCCTTCCAACTCTCTTGCTCTAGAAGACACTGATGGAGATGAAGATCATTTTTGATGCACTGTCACTTACCCTTAGGAGAGGGAACCAAAACAGCAAACAAGCCTATAGCAACATCTGAAAAGGAGCTACAGCCTTGAGAGTCCTGCCATTTTGACAATCAAAAGCCCTTCGTAGACAGTGCCCTGGCTCCACAAAAATTTTCTCTAAGTAACATTACTGGTAGAATGAAAAAGATTAGAAGTGGAGTCTAGAAAAATCAAAGTACAGAGTCCTACAGTCAGCACAAGTAGGCTGTTAATATTGCTGTCAGTATCTTGGAGAGTACAGATAATATAACTGTTTTCCTGGGCCCATGCACAGACATAAGTAGTTTCAGTTATTCCGTACTGCAGGAAATTTAAAGGAAATCAAATATTAATATAAAACTGAAAAAACCTTAACTATATATTAAAAATGCCTTTCTGCTGGTTTGCAAAAAAGAAAAGGAAAATAATTTCTATTCCAAAGCTCACAGATAGTGAAAGCACTCCGAAACCAGAGAGAAATTAGATTATAGGAAAAAGTTCTGTTGTAAATCAGACACAAACTGAAAGGCGGACCATTAAAATAATCATTAAATTAATACATTCAGATCAGCCACTATTCTTGACTTCAGCATATCTCTCTCAACACCAGAAAGAGGAGTTTCTTGAAATCTAAATATGAAGGCACTATTCAGTGCAGAAAACAATAGATGACATTCAGAAAGAAAGAGATGAAATTGCAACATTATTTTTTCCCCTCTAAACTGCATAGCAGGAATAGGGACGACACTAAAAAGACATCGGAAGGAAGAACATTTTAGAAAGGCTGCAGCATCTACAATGTGACAAACAGGCCTGCCTTTGAGAAGAGAGAGAAATAGTACTTTGTAGAGGAAACAAAACTAGGACCATGTAATTTTTTCCTAATATAAGCCTTGGAAAACATGATACAGCCAGAAAAGAAGTGCTTCATAACGACGCTGATTCTCTAGGAAAGCCTTTTTTCAGAGTGTTAGACAAGCCCACTTTTAAGACTCCAATCTTACATACATAGATCACCCCCTCCCATCTCTCTGCCACTCACTGTTTCCTACTACAACAATCCCTCTTCTGAGAAAAGGAGCTTGAGAAGGACCCCAAACACTTTCCTGACAGCTTCAGCCACAGTAGCCTTCCAGAGAAATGCAAGACACAAAGCTGATGGCTGCCTTTGCAGCGACTATGGCCAGTAAGCAAGAAGGTGAGTTAGTACCAGTATGACTTAGTCTGACCTTTACAAATGGTGCTTCAAAAAAAAAATAAGCTCTCTCCACTCATATTTGAGAAACTAGACAAGAAAGAAAAGGCTACTCAGATTCTACACCTAAATCTAAGCAGCACAGTAGTAGCAGATGGTACACAAGCACAGCTTTGTTTATGTTTCGAGACCTACTGTACACTTAGTGTAGCATTTGTTGATTTTAATTACTCAAAACTGAAAAGAATGACTTCAAAAACAAGAGACTTTGATATGACCATGATAAAATTTGCTAAAACAAGTTTCAAAATTTTTAGATATATTTCCTATCACAGACAGTAGCGTAGACTATGAAAACATTACACTTATGTTTCATAAAGAGATGATTGTGCTGAATAATTCTGGTGTGGCCATGGCACTCTGGATTTCAGACTAGGGAAATTCACATTCAGGTTTTAAATCCACTTACAAATGATTGATTAGCAAAAATGTAATGAGCTAAGAAGAAGAACTAAAAGTACCATTTATCGATAATGTTTATGGTCTTGGTAATTAAATTACCCATTCTGAAATAAATTCTGTAAAGCTGGTCATTCCAATCCCAAGACTATAGGAATTAATAACATACAGGAAAAAGGGAAAAATTATAGAAGGCAGGACTATAATAATGACCACTTAAACACACTCATATGATATCTGGAAACTCAAAAGAGAAGCACTTTAGGTCTCAAGAACATTTTGTTCTCCTCCTCCTTTCTGATCACGAGCCACAGACATACTTACATTTCCATTTGGAAAGGAAGGTAATGTACTGACTGGCCAGCTCACAGGAGCTGGTGGGGTCTCCGTAATTTCACACTTTGGGTCTCTTGCAACGATCATTCTAACAGAATTCCCACAATTTCTCAGCACTTGGGCAACTTGTTCACTGGTCATTCCTTGCACATTAGTCCCTCCAATCTGTAAGATGTAATCACCTGTCCGGAGTCTCCCATCCTTCAAACATAAATAAAATTGCAAAAAAATATTTACAGTCTTTACATAAAATATCTTTTCCATTATAAAATTGAAACTCTCTATAGGCATCTTCACAGCCATGACAGGAAATACCATAAAATTGACCGCCATGGCAACATACTAAATAATTCAAGGAAGCATTTGCACAATTATGCTGTCTTTTCCACAGCAGCTAACAGTGGTAAATCAGCCTTTCCAAAATGGAGTAAGATACGCAGGTTGAATGGCACCATTCTTAAGAAGCTGGTTACTTTTCTCATTGAAGAGAAAACAGAGGACAACGATGTTCTATAATCTCACAGGCTGTTATGGATTGTTGTTTCACAGAACACTCCTCATTGGATGAGGGTTAGAATAAGCAGCACGGCATTTTGACTTAGGACATTTTAGAGTTTTTCCTAAAACTTCTCTACTAACCTGGTAATTCTTTTCTCATATGACTGGGTCCAACTTGAATAAGTAAAACCACTGAAGGTAACAAGACTCCACACAAACCATTTTTTTACATGATAATTATGATTCATGACCTACATCATCGTTTCTATTATAAGCAAGCATTCATAAGGACCAAATCCTCAGCTGGTATTGATCAGCACAACTCCACCACCTTAGTGCATTGATTTATACAGCAATCATAGCAGAGTTATTTCCAGGACTGACTCAAACTCATTTACAAACTCATTCAATATTAACATGTATATGTGCTCATTATTTCACATGTGCTTAATGATGTCTCATTCAGCTGAGAATGATGTGGTGGATAACTTACATGCTTCATTTGTAGCCAAAACACTTTATTCCTTACAGCAAAACAGGTGTTACACAATAATTAAAAAATACTCATTTATCCATGACAGGTTTGGAGGGAGACAGTCAAGCAAAAGCCAACATTTTCCAGTAAAGCTCTCTGAATCTCCAGTTTTAGTTTCCATCCTACACTACAGCAAGTACCTTAGCCTCTCTGTTTTGTATGTTACTGGATCTTGTCTGCATGGGTTTCAGACCTCAAATACCATAACTTGTCATGATCAAATTCACATTAAAAATCCAAATCTGTTCTGCTACTGCATGTGTTCTACTCCTGAAAGGTAGAAACACTTCACACTGAGTCTTTAAAGATTAGCAATCAAAGGTTGCAAATTGTACCTGTGCAACTTCAAAATTAATCAGTAACTTCAAAAGGCTTTGCATCAATCCTCAGTGTCTCCTTGAACTGGTCAGACTGCAAGGCAGGGATCAAAACCCCTTTAAAATGAAACCACTAAAAATAAGACATCGTCAATCTGTAAACTGAATCTTGCAATGCAATTACTTCAATAGGGCAGGTTCTCTTGCCCGACAATTCATTTGGAGAGTTTGTCCCTACAGATGTTGCCAAATGTGCCAAATTCTACAGAGGATGTGCAAATCCATTAAGAGTATTTGTCCTCCCCTAGACTGGCCAAAAGCTGAAAATATCACAAGTATTGAAAATATGAGAAGATTAGACAACTTCTCAGAATTTCTGTATGTTCAACAATGTTATAAAAGCCAAAGCATGTCTGAGAAACAACTTAATTCATATCAGACGCTGACTTCTTCCTCAATGATACCTTCAACATATTTACTTA
The DNA here is from genome assembly GCF_000700745.2 of Antrostomus carolinensis. Classification (NCBI taxonomy): domain Eukaryota; kingdom Metazoa; phylum Chordata; class Aves; order Caprimulgiformes; family Caprimulgidae; genus Antrostomus; species Antrostomus carolinensis. The sequence continues at coordinate 118,715 of NW_010332277.1, forward strand.
TACAGTATACGTTGGCATTCAGACTTTGATGCTATCGGCTTCCTTTTGTTCCAGTATATTAGTTTATTTTAAGACTGTCAAAACCAGTTAATTATACTTTACAATCAAACAAGAAGTGACATAATATAACAAATTACCCGATCTGCTAATCCCCCAGGAACAATTGTTCTTACAACTACTCCACTCGACTTTCCTCCTACAATTCCAAAGCCTAATCCCGAACCATCGTTAATCAGCTCAACGTCTTCAACATGGCCCCAGTGAATCTGAAATTAATAAAAACAGGAGATTTTCATTTCAGTCAATCTTTAATGGTCCTCACTTCCACATGTACCAGCAATGTCAAGAATTAATCAGAGTAATTTTCCCTCTCTATTCCACATATTGGAGATCTGTTGGATTTTGTTCAGTCAGCTTCATTTCCTTATAAATACGCAGTGGGATTTCTCATCTGTTTTTAAACATACATTTTGTTCTTCACGTTCAGGATAACAGGATACTAGGAAAAAGCTTGACTAAGAAAAAGCAATTTTAAGATTTTATTGCCAAAATGAAAACTATCCTTTTAGTTTTTCATGAATCAAGAATACTGCAAACAACAGAGAAAAACAGAGAGAAGGAGCTTGCACTGGCTTAGTTTTCACTTAGCATTGCCCAAATTCTTATTTCTGTTATTTCACTTACACTCTCTAAACACCACCAGTACACGCTGAATTAATAGCGTAGTACAATATTTTGCCATACTGAATTGGAAGTATGTTTCTAAGCTACGCTGTACCATGACCTTATGTTCTACAAGACAATCTGAAAATAACAAAGCTGTTAAGCAACCCAAACCCAGCCAATGTTTCTGTCAGATTAATATCTCATAGAAACCAAAAATGGAGCAAAGTAGGCAGATTTAAGTCTTCTGTGAATAAAGGATTTATTAGCATACTGAAAATCTTTGCCAAAGCCAGTTAAATATCATAAAAGAAGTTTAAAGACCCCCTGTAGAGATATATATTTGTATTTTATTTTGTTAGTCTGCTCGGTGCAGATCTTTCAATGAAAAAGCAGTTAAAGTTTAATTCTTTAAAATTTTCAGTGCAATAAACAATATTGATTATCCACTAAAACCTTCAGATTTCACTAGCTCTGTAATAATCATGAAGGAAATAATTATGGAGTATAAAGAACAGCATTGCTCTTAACCAGATTTTCATCAAAACGTCCTAGCATAATAAATTAAGATTCCAATATTGCAAACCCTGGATTTAGGTGTGCACTTCAACCAAATTCAGTGAAGCCACCTGGACTATATGGTTTGAACACAGATGGAAGTTCAGCCCTAGCTTATTACACATCCCAGTGACAATCTCTCCTTGTTCAAGAAAACAAAAGGGCTCACAATCAATGAAATTTGCAGATTAAAAAAACCCCGATAAAGAGCCTCTCAATCCCTGTTTATTTAACAGATACTTTTTGTTTGTTTTTAAAACAAAGACATGGCTTTTTGTTTTGAGCGGCTTAGAGTTTAAATTGCTTGGGATATTTCAAGCAGTGCTCATGACAGGTTATGTTTACACTCTTTTAAGATGTAATCAGAGCATCTTTAATTGCTGAGCACAAGCAGGTTTCAGCTGGGTATACTCGTGAAATGCTTTACCCAGCCTATGCTGAACAGACCCTGCTGCTAAGAGTATGTTGATCTGCTAAAGCTTCTGCTATCCCATAAAAACCCAGGATCTATTTTATAACAACTTCACGCAGCTTTGCAATGGAAGCCTTATACTTATTGCATGATCAGTGTAAGTGAAATGTCATCACATCTAAAATCTGATTAAAGAAAAAAAATCCCTCTATATAAAGCTTGCTACCACAAACACTTACAACCAGGAAAAAATACCCAGCGTGGTTCAAAATCTGATTTTGACAGTATTACAACAACTCACAGTCTCAGGTGGATTTATATCACTTAATAAGACAGCCGAAGTTCTGCCGTTTCCTTGAACTGGCTCCCTAGCAACAACCAGATGTAGAGATCCTGTGGATTGCTGGAGGAGGGCAATAGCGTGCTGATGGGAAATGTTCTGATCCAATGGGGTGCAATTAATGGCCAGTATGTGGTCATTTTCCTTTAGTCTTTGATCCCTTAACAAAACATTAAAAGAAATTTTAAAATGCAGCATAATGACTTCACAACAGGCTTGTGTAATTTAAATATGAACGTGCAAAATACACATTTATGCAAGGTTAAATATTTATGTATTTTTTTAAATCTGCTTATTAGACTGTCTTCACCAACACACAAACTACATGCAATCCACACTGCACAGAACTGCCCAGCTGTATTTTGTTACAACTTTATCACGGTACAGAAATTTGCTCAATTTTTTTTTCCTTTGCTTCTATGCAAAATTCAATGAAATTCCCTCATCCTTTCTTGATGATACTGAATTGCAGGGCAGAAAAAAAATATTTTTGTAGTTATAAAATAAACTAGGAACTAGTCTTTGTTATGTTTAGCACTACATGATACTTACTATCTCTAAGTATCCACAGCTCAGGCTGTAATATTGGTTTGTATCATTATTTAATCTAAAGATCGATGAGCTGCATATTCATATTTTACTCAAAATTTACAAACTTCAGATATCAAACTTTCTTCAAGCAACACACAGTTTAACTTATACCTTAAGATAATATAAATTTCACAGTTAGTTCACCCTAGTGATGAATTTAGATTTGTGACAAGAGAGAAACCATCACTCATCTCCTTTGTTAAATATTCATTCTGAGCATGAGACCAAACTGTTACATAGACAGACACTGCCTTCAAAGCTCTGTAGGAATCCAAAAAAAGGCTCCAGGAGATCTTGTCTCAGAAGCAAAATGGGAAGCATGCTGGGGAAATTTATAAAAACTCCGAAACAATATAACTGCACATCTTAACGAACGCATTTTCAGCTTCCTTTTTCTCATGCGATGTTTAAGATGTTTCCCAGAAATCACTTTCTTCGAGCACTAACCATATTTTAGATTCTCTCATCAAAGAAAGTGAGCAGCAGGTCATCAAATCCTAAAGTGAGATATTCACCCTCCTTTGACATCCGGATCAGTCCATCTGTCTCCACTTTGAAAGAGCCTAATATGCTTTTCTTTAAGTGTTCTCTGGTGTGTTCTCTGTGGGCCCATAGCCATTATCATTCCAACCTCTCTCCGCTCTTTTTGTCATCCTGTGTTGGCACTTCCTGACATGTGTTATTTAAAAAGTGACACCAATGACTTGAAATCTAGACACATTTTCTTGAAACATAATTCCAAGCACTGCATTTGTCTCATGCCAACTCTTGTGGTTTTACAATCACATTTTATTTTTAAAGGATTGCTCTGTCTTTTGTTGTTGGGTGAAAACCCACAGACAATACGGAAAGAAACTGCCTGAAGCCTTGATTCTATGATGACATCTGTGCAGGGATCTGTCGGGAGGACTGGATCTAAATTTACACAGGAAACAAACAGTAAAACCAACTATAAATAGGGCATTGTCATAGGCTCATAAATAAAGAAACAAGGGGAAAAAAAAAAATCTTCCAGGGACACAATGTGTAAAAATGCAAACAGGCTTATTTTTTATTTTCCTTGTATACTTTTCCGAGTTTTCTTTTGTTTTTTAATCAGTACTGAAGATTTTCTTAAATGAGTCATGATTTCTGGAAATTCCATTTATGAATGGCTTGGATATTTAAAACTCATCTGAAAATCTGATCCTCAAAACATCACATCCATTTAGTTGAAAAGCCAGAATTCAAGATACCACCAACAAAATAACCCACCAGATAACCCAGACAAACATGTTAAGTCTGATAGAGTTTTCAATGTGGAAGTTGTGACTCTTCCCTTCATGGAAACACTGCAATTTTCCAGGACAATTATAAAGATCTCACCTGTCAGCTATGCTTCCTGGCTGGACTTCCTTGACAAAGATACCAACTTCTCCCAAGCTGTGATTTTTAAGGGCGACCACGCTAAATCCAAGACCTCCAACAGCAGGCTTTTCAATCTTTATTGATTCTATTTGTCTTCCCTAATAAAACAGAAAAAAAAAATTGATTTACTAATTTTCAATGCAATAGAATGAGCTAGTTTAAAATTTATGAACACCGGGAGAATTATTCTCCTCCTAAGACTAAACAAAGGCAAAATACTGAATATGTTATTTCTATAAAAGCTCCTCCATTTATTATTTTTAATATAGCAGAGTATTGGATACGCAAGCACTCTGAGGTTCTGAAACCTCAGGGAATTTAAGAGCTGCTTTCACACTTCATTCACATTATGAGATGAATTCCAAACTGGATGAAAACTATGAACGAAGTGCTGTCTAGAGCAATATATTTGGGATTTCTGGAAATGCTGCATAGCTAAACTAAATTACTTGTCTTTTGGCTCCCCTTGCTTTTAATGCTGATTTTTAGGTGTGCGTTCAAAAGACTGCAGCTTTTAAATAAAGAAATTAATTTCCTTCCCCTCCCTGCAGCTTCACACTTAATGCTAAAAAAAAAAAGTTTGCTTTTGCAACTGCCTGTTTTTCAGCTCTAATACAAGATTTCTGGGGTTGTTTACTGGGAAATATTAGAGAATGAACTGCTATCACAGCTGTTTTATCCAAAATAATGTGTAGTCTTTACTGCTAAATCTTTTATCTGATGAGTTAATGACACACTAATGAGAAGAGTTATGCTCAAAATATTACAGCTACATTAAGGGAGTCAATTAGCAACAGTTACTTAATATAGAAAGGCATGACTAACCAATTAAATTAATGGTTCAAAGTAACACAGAACAATACATTTGTGGTATAAATGCCAATCCCACATGGGTGGATGTCTGCACCTGTACACCCTCCATAAGCATCTGGAACATGCTACATCACATGTTAACGAAATCAGCATCTGTCTGGCAAAGTTAAGACATACTAAATGAAGAGTTAAATAAAATATTACGTGCCAGTTCTTTTAATCATTTGCACTGTTCATATATTAACAAAGTTGGTACATTTCCAATGTAAAATGTACTTGACAAAACAAGTCTCTCCATCAAAACAAGTTTCTGCAGAAAATGTCCTTTTTCAATTAAGTGTCATCAAATACCAAAAAAGTTTTCTGGCAACTGAAATTTCTTTTCTACATTCATGTGTTTGGTAGAAAGTAAGACAAAAAAAAAATTGGCAAAGAAAAAAACAAACAAACACCACCAAATCAGTTTCCATTGCTGACATAATCTTTCAGAGGGAAAAGTTCTCCTCAGCACTTCTAATCTCCTACTGCCTAGGAGGCACCACACTCTCAGATACACAACAAAAGAGCATGTTTGAAAATGTACTCCAAAAGCCTGCAAGAAAAAGGTTGTCATTAAAGGAAAATAAGTTTGGTTCACTAAGCCTGAGAGCCTTACCTTTGCCATCTGTTGGATGATCGCATTAAATTCATTAACTCCCAGATTTGGAGCGAAGGTAGATGCTTTGGGTTCAGGTGAACTGCAAGGTGTATAAACACTCCCAGCAGCAACTGATTTGTCAGCAAACACTAGTAGCCCTCTCTTAGTAAAATCAAAATCTACTGAACGGTCAGGAGGCATATAATTGAGCTGTTGAAAATGAATAAAGATGTAGAAAAACTATTAAAGACAAAAGAAGAGATTTCCACCTATATCATCTTGTGTGAAGACTGCCAAAGAAGCAAGCATACATATGTTCATGTGTGCTTATTCACACAAATATATTCACCTGCATAAATGAGGCAATGGTAATATATAAGCTATAACCAAGCTGCCATATCAAGTTTAAACTGTTTTTCAGAAGGAAAAGTTCCCTGAATGTTTCAGCCGTGTTTCTACTCCACTCATTTTCTCCATTTCTTTCTTTCTGCTTTGCTGGCCGTGCCCTCAAGCACTGTTGCAACTGTCAGGCAAACCTTGTGTTTCCACTCCACTCATTTCCTCCATTTCTTTCTTTCTGCTTTGCTGCCCATGCCCATTATCCTCTTTTCACCCTGATATTCCAGAAACAACACATGCAAAAGCAACAACAATAAAGAGGCACTCAAGCACTGTTGCAACTGTCAGGCAAACCTAGACAATTTTGGTACAAGAATCTAAAATTTTAAGAGTCACTTAGTCACTCAAGAGTCAAAAGGCTAGTCTGTATTATCTCCTCCCCAGAGAGAGCCTAGGGTACAAACCAACTACCATTGAACAGGTTACCTTTGCTAGAACTTGCAGTTCCATGTCTAATCCTGACAGATAATGAAGAAATACAGAAATATTCCCAATGTGACATAGTAAACTGAAAAATCCCACCCTGAATGAAACTGCTCACGAGAGACATGATTAAAAAGAATTTCAAGAAAACCAAAATTTTCTAGATGTGGTAATTCTGAACATTCTGGATATCAAATCCATTATGCCACAGTCACAAAGCATGATCTTAGATATATTTGCATTTTTAAACATTCTTAATAGCTTGCAGACACGCATCCAAGCTTTGGAATGAAGAACAGGAGCAGATACAGCACCTTTGTGGACATGGGAAGAAGGGAGAATAAATGGCACAACCCACTACCATGCCACCAAGGCAGGAACATGTGAAATGCATTTGGCAACGCCAGCAAGGTGGCCTCGTCCCCCTGATGCACACCCAGCCCACTGTATCTGCAGCTGGGCAGGGGCAGTAACAGCAGAGACAGGGATTGCTGCTGCTCAGGGCATGCCAAGTTAGTCCCTGATGTTAAGTTTGCACACCTGACTCCGCTAACTGCACGGTGAGAACTGTTCATGCAGATGTGTTATTGATGCCCATGTCCACAAGATCTAAGTGTCAGTGGGTGTTATAAACCAATCCACACAAGTTCCTTTCACTGCTGGAGCCAAGTCATTTTAAAACTAGCTTGGGTACGTCCCCATCAGAGCTTGGCAAATCTTCAGGGGTGTTTTTCTAAGACTACATTTCCCAAAACAGGTTAACCAATCTTGTACAAGTCATCAGGAATGAAGTAATGATGCCTTATGAGAAGAAAAGATGCTGCCAGTTCGCTGATAAACAGTATTGAGCTTCTGTAAAAAACAAAGGATCCCAGTCCCAACCGTGTTCAGAACTCAAAGTACTACAGCTGATGTCTTTTACAGATGCTTTTCTCTGACTGATGTGGTTCTCAACACCTGCCTCTTCTGCATCCCTTTCAAAGCATGTTGCCCCATGACCTGTTTGTTGCAATACTACTTCTCATTTCAGTTGTGACTGTGCAGATACTAGCTTGTTAAAGATTATTAATAAAGAGCACCCTCGTTAACACAAGCCTACATGCCCTGTTAGAATCATAGAATGGTTTGGGTTGGAAGGGACCTTAAAGCTCATCCAGTCCCAACCCCCCTGCCATCAGCAGGGACACCTTCCACTAGACCAGGTTGCTCAAAGCCTCATCCAGCCTGGCCTTCAACACTTCCAGGGAGGAGCAGCCACAGCTTCTCTGGGCAACCTGTTCCAGTGTCTGACCACCCTCACAGTGAAGAACTTCTTCCTAATATCTCATCTAAACCTACCCAAGGTTTTAAGTTCCAAGCTCAGGACAGGTATCATCACACCAATTTTACACTCACTTGTTCCTTCAGCTGCTTGATGGATTGCTGGAGGGTCAGTATCTGGTTAAACAAAGGGCTCCTGAGTGTGTTACGCAGAACAGTCAGGTTTTCATTATGTTGGGAATCTCTCTTCTCACACAGTTTTGCTTGCAGACGATCAAGGATCTGCAGCACCTGCTGTTTATCTGCACCACAAAATAGTACATGTTAGGAATGAAGCTTCATTTCTCTCTGCTTATCAAAAGTAATCACTTTCAGACTACATACCTGCAGCAGGATTTTCAGGCATGTTGAAGGATGTTTTCAGAATTACTCAGAATAACCTAGATGAGGTTTAAAAAAAAATAGAACAATTTATATATCTGAGCAGAATGCTAACGGATACACAGTAAATAAATGCAATAATTAAACACTAAGCTAACTATAACAAATTTAATAAAAAAAATACTACTAGCCCCTGTTATTTACCCCAAGTATTCAACCAAGCTCCCAATATAGCTAGTTGCACTGCAGCCTCAGCACATCAAAAAATCTTCCCTTGTTCTGTGTGCTTTTCCTTTTCACACACAGGAATACGAACAACCCGTTCAAACATGAGTAAAAATGCAGATTATAAAAACAAACATTGGCCAAGAAAGCTGGGAGACAGCTATGTTTAACCAAATTATTTTGAATATGGACATTAAAGTTGTGATCCTTCCAAATACACATACAGATAAAATCTTCCTTTTATTTAGAAGGTATTTTCCTCTCGATTACTTGAACTATTGGTAGATAGTATTCTCATCACAATAGCTCTGCCATATGGCAATAAGGGTGAAACCTTGCATCTGGAGTTCCCTCCACTGATGAGACAGCATTATGGCCCTAAATTGTCCAAATCAGTCCCTAATCCACCACATTCCTCAGGGAGGCGAGTTCTAACCGCAGCCCTGGTGCTGAACAGGTGAAGGAAGCTCGTTCCCTTCTCCTACGTGAGGTTTGCCTTTCTCTTTTCTATGTACACGACAAGCTTTGGAGGCACAGAATATCCTTTATCACGCTCTCTGCAGTGCCAAATAGAGCAGGTCTCCAACTGGGGCTGAGGCCTAGATGGCAGCATAAAAACAACAGACTTGCAATTAGCAGCGATGATAAATTTGTACCCTTACTTGCATGTTATTATGTTGATGCGGAGCTTGTCATTCTGAAATCTAACAAGGCAGTTATACCAAAACATACAGGAGAAACAAGATTTCTTCACTTAGTACAAGTTCCTCTGAAAGAAGTCAGCCATTTAATAGCACAATTTACATAATTTTAATTTTATCTGGTATAGAACTGTGTAATTTCACTGGTATAGGACTGTGTAATTTCAGAATAATATATTTTGAATTATTTTGGAACAAAAATAAGCATATATATATATATATATTAAAAACCCCTCTGTATTTTCTTTTTCAGAATCACAGAGTCATAGATAGAATGGTTTGAATTGGAAGGGACCTTAAAGCTCATCCAGTTCCAACCCCCCTGCCAGCAGCAGGGACACCTTCCACTAGACCAGGTTGCTCAAAGCCTCATCCAAC
>NW_010332277.1:127934-132747 GCF_000700745.2 Antrostomus carolinensis
GGGCAACCTGGGCCAGTGTCTCACCACCTTCACAGCAAAGAATTTCTTCCTAATATCTAATCTAAACCTCCCCTCTGCCACTTTCAAGCCGTCACCCCTTGTCTTGTCACTCCCTGCCCTTGTCCAAAGTCCCTCCCCAGCCTTCCTGGAGCCCCTTCAGGTACTGGGAGGCCGCTAGAAGGTCTCCCCGGAGCCTTCTCTTCTCCAGGCTGAACAGCCCCAACTCTCTCAGCCTGTCCTCACAGCAGAGCTGCTCCAGCCCTCGTATCATCCTCGTGGCCTCCTCTGGACTCGTTCTAACTCATTTTTAATATTGCAATTCTAGAGAAGAAAGGGTCATATGCATCTGAATGTAATACCAGGGTAAGCACATGCCAGGGGTTCTCTCCCAGCAGGACCTCTGCTCCTTTCAGCTCTGTCTGTGCTCACACTGAAAACATCTTGAGTTCTGGGAGGACACTGTTAGAGTTAACAAAATATTAAGTATGCAGGTGAATAGCTTCTCTTCTCCTGAAGAGTCAGATTAAGCTGATTTATGTAATGGGGGGAAGAAAAGAAAAAAAAAAGTGGAGGTGTGTCAGAAACCACAATTTCAGATTTATTCACCCTTTACTGTATCTGAGCAGCTTTGGCTCCTGGAAGAATTCCTGCAGAACTTGGTGGGTTTGCGTGGTTTCCACCCAGGGCCAAGCAAAATGAGTCGCTTTGCAAGACTATTAACAGATTTAGGAGGTCATTTTAAATCAAACTCGTAGCAAGAGTTGAAGCAGCAAACCTATGCAACCCCTGAAAGATTTTCAGGAATGTAGCTGAACTTTCCGAAGTGCTGCAGCTTTATTTTCTTTTCCATTTGAAATAAAACACTTCTAAGAGCACAGCAGCCTTTGATTCTGTGCTGAGATCTGATTCTGAAGAACAGATGAAAATACCATTTCCTTATACATTCCTGAGTCTTCATCTAAACCAAAAAGACAAAACTTAAACCTCCTTGACTAAAAATATTGCATGAATCTTAACAAAACAGGACAAAGAATATGGAAATTTGTTCTTTCTTCCCAATTTAACTTCCTTTCATTAATTTCCCTCATCTGTTTTTCTACCTCACATCAGCAGTTAAAAGAGAAAAAAAAACCCCACCAAACTTAAAGCAAAGAGAACCAACATCAGAAAAGGATGCAAAATAACTCCTATGAGGAAAAGTGGCTTGAAACACCAGCAGCAGGGTGAAGAAAAGATTAAACCCAGAGAAGAAATCCAGCATGGCAGGAAATAATGCCGACCTGACAACACCATACCCATCTAAGAGCTGAAGCCAAGAGGCTGGTCCAGCTCTCCAGCCCTCTTTCATGCATTTTGTTCTTCCCTTTCCATCTGCGCTTGCACTCATTCATCTGATCCCATAGTGAGCTGAAACAGGGAGCTAAACACGCAGGAAAAAAACCCTTCCCGGTTTGGTAGGGTGAGCTTTTTGCCCAGTTAGCTCTCAAGTGCCAGGACTGGCAGGCAGGAAGGGGCTGAGAAGTGCCCAGGGAAGCAGGACCACACCTTGCAGCAGCTCAGCTGCACTGGCAAACTGCACCATGAGAAATAGTCTGCGTCATTCAAAAGCAGCCTCAAAGCGCCGCGCTGACAGTCTCCAGGATTGATCTTTCTTTCCCATTACGGCCAGTGTAACAGTAGCAATTCTGACAACGGGTACAGATCCAGGAAAGAAAAATGGAGATAAGAGATTTAGGCTCCATCTAGGCAGAAGACCCCTTGGAGAAGGAGGTGCAAAAGATGGGGGGGTGGAGGGGGAATAAAAAAAAAGATTACAGAAAGTTTCATCTCCTGCTTGAGCTGCTCCAAAGTCTTGCCAAGAGCCACTGCAGACCACGCTGCGCCAGTAGACGCCAAAGTGGACCTCAGGTACAGTTCAAGTTTACACAGCACTTTGGGATTCCTCGTGATCAAACCTGGCCTCCAGCCAGCTTGCAATAGTTTTTAATGATTTTTTCTTTTCTTTGGTGCAATATGTTAAAACCACCCTCAGTATTTCTTTGTTCTCCCTTCTTTCATAAAATGAGAGTGGTAAGGAGAAAAAAAAATATAAGTGTGTTATATTTTAAAGTAAACAGCTCCTTCTGGTGCGAGGGGATCCTTGAAAATACAAACTAATTTAAAGTTTTCATGTAATGTATAATTCAGGACAGGTCTCTAAGATTGGCCTTTGGGGACTAGAGAAACACAGAACTCCATGGACTATTGAGCTGTTTAATGTTCAGGGGCCCAAACAGCTTATCATTAAACCATTTCCAAACACCAACACGAAGTCCAAGCAGGGTGTCAACAGACAGTTGCTAAATTAGGAGGTCCATTCCTAGGTGATAATTTTGAAGTGTGATCCAAAACACTTTGACTTGTCTTGTTAAAATCAGTTCATCCACTCCACACTCAACTCCCTTCGCTCTGTTCTCCGATTTCTACAGCTACTTATTTATCTTATTGGTAGACAAAACTGCAAACCTCATTTCAAAATTGATGTCACAACTCCTAATATAACCATTAAATCATTGAGAAAATAATGAATTTCAGGAAGTTTAGTGTTTTCTAACACCAGAAAAAAAATCCCCCACACTCTAGCACAGCGTTTTTACTGTCTTCACTTTTGAGAGCTGAACTCAACGCATCATAGGGAGCGGGAAAGTTTCATAAGGTTTTGTATGAAATCCCAAGACTTGGACCTTCTTCAAAAGCAGACTAAGAAAAAAGGAATTCCCCCATGCTGATGCCAGCAGAGGTCATCAGAAGAGCTGAAAGGTTTAAGTCTTCCATTGCCATCACCCCCCTGCCAGAAACCTGCCACTTGCATGGAGACACAGGATGCTCAACCCTGGCACATCCCAGAGCTAGAGGGCAACATGACACCCCCAGCAGTGGCCTTGACAAACACCTGCCCTCCACAACGGGCTGCTGAAAGACAAAAATAAGGGTTTTCCTGCTGGGGTCTGGAGGAGGAAGACACAGTTTAGCCAGCAGATATTCTTCTGCCCATTTCTCCCCACGTAACAACTACAAGTGCTTCTGCCCTACGTCCTTCAACTTGGCTTCCAACAACCCACGTCCTTCCAGGAGATGTGCCTGTAGGATAAATCCTGCCTCATGGGAGGTTCTCCGCGCTCAGCGTGGGTGTAACCTTGTGGGACATTAAATACCACGAGTCCTTAAGGGCTAATTCTGCTATTTTTCAAATAATTCTAACACGGCCAATCTGAGCAGCCTGCCATGGGAACAGCCACGGGTACATCCCAATCCAAAGTCACCTTTCTGCACTAATGCGGTTGTGATTTTTCCTGGCCCTGTTATCAGGAGTGACTGATGAAGTGCACAACATCTTCCTCATCAGAGGGATTTCTGACTTGGAAAATTTCAGTTTAAAATTAGTTAAAGGTAAAAGAAAGGGAAAACAGCACTTGTTAGTGTGATCTTAATCCTAAATTGTCCTAACACAGAATCACCTGTAATTTCAGATATTAAAAACTGCATAGTTCACATGCCATCAAGTGACTATGTACTGTGAAAAAACATTACTAACACATATTTTGCCGTCCTAGATGCTACGCTCAGTTTTCCATTGTGGTAAGGTACAGAAGAATTCAGTCCAACCAAGCTTATCATGCACACACCTTCAGATGAAACCACCAAAACCTGCTGTTCTGTGTAATGCTGCAGTATTTATAACAAGTGCTAGAAAGCACGTGCTGACTGCTCCAGGCATTTGCAAGAAGGAAAAAAAAACAAACAGTGCTGCAAGTACCTAAACACAAATACACCACACAACTCCAGGGTAAAGCAGGTCAGAGTTAAATATTGTTAAAATATTAAAAAAACTGCTCCGTGGGCAAACCAAGCGTGTCCTGTTGTTACACAAGATTAGTGACCATAAGATAAGCCAAAAAAACCCCAACGCTCTGCATCTGTGATTACCAGTCTCCATGCAGACCAAGAGAAGCCTTACTCACTCTCAAGGCATGCTAACATTTAACAAGCAGAACCTGAATTCCTGCAAGACTTCAGCCTCGAGGGAAGCACCAGTGTTGGTTCTCTGATGTCTAATAGAAGGGTGAGCTCACACCGAAGCCATTCTCTGTGGAGCAATAACAGGGTCTCAGAAATGTAGTCTCACAAAGCTTGAGGAAAACCTGTTTATGAGATCTACATATTGTGCTATGCTACTGAAATTAGCCAATAAATCCTAGAATTGCTATGATGACAGCGTACACAATCAACAAAGCACTTCATGGAGGAGGAGAGTTGCTAGACCTGGAATCCTACTGAATTTCTCTAAGCTTCAAAAATTTACACGGAACATGAAAGAACAGTTTTCCTATTAATCAACCTGTAAATAAAGAAAAATAAAGAAAAAAACCCTGCTTTGTTAGCAATCTCTGAATGGACAGGCACTGAAGGAACGCGTTGCAAACAGGGCGTTACCTCCCCAGCACCTCCTCATGACCCAGCCTCTCCGAGCAATGGAAGCTTTGCACAACAGGATGCCACTGAGGTGACTTCTGTGCCCCAAGTGCCTTTGCCCACCCTTGGGAGACACACAGCTCTCCCCAGCCTTTACCAGGGAGCCACCGAGGCCCCGCTGTGTGAAACCTGAAGGGCTTCGAGGTGGGAGCCTGTGGCCAAGCCCAGGGCTGTGTCCTGAGCAGGGGTGCTCACACCCAGACAGGGGTCAGGCAGAGGGATGGCAGGGAACGCTTCTCCCGAGGATCCGCGCTACCACCGAGCACTATCGCCAGGCAGAGCCTCTGAGGCTGCAGAACGA
>NW_010332278.1:0-5656 GCF_000700745.2 Antrostomus carolinensis
CTGGCTTATACTCAAAGATCTCCTCCTCCAACCTAAAGAACTTGGGAAAAGGGGAACATACCCCCCATTTTTAAAAAGGGAAACAAGGAAGACCTGGGAACTACAGGCTGTTCAGTCTCACCTCAATGCCAGGTAATATCGTGGAGCAGATACTCCTAGAAACTATGCTAAGGCACATGGAAAATGTGATTGGTGACAGCCAGCATGGCTTCACCAAGGGCAAATCATGCCTGACCAATCTGGTGGCCTTTTATGATGGGGTTACAATGGACTTGTGCAAGGTGTTTGACACTGTCCCACATGACATCCTTGTCTCTAAGTTGGAGATACACAGATTTGATGGATGAACCACCTGGTGGATAAGGAACTGGCTGGATGGTTGCACTCAAAGAGTTGTGGTCAATGACTCAATGTCCAAGTGGAGACTAGTGATGAGTGACATCCCTCAGGCATCAGTATTGGTTGTTTGCTGATTACACCAAGCTGTGTGGTTCAGCCAACATGCTGGAGGGACGGAATGCCATCCTGAGGGACCTTGACAGGCTTGAGAAGTGAGCCCATGGAAACTTCATGAAGTTCAGCAAGGCCAAGTGCAAGGTCCTGCACCTGGGTCAGTGCAACCCCAAGCACAAATACAGGCTGGGTGGGGAATGGATCGAAAGAGCCTTCCAGTACCTGAAGGGGGTCTACAAGAAAGCTGGAGAGAGCCTTTTTACAAGGACAGATAGTGATAGGATGAGGGGTAACATCTTTAAACTGGAAGAAGCTGGATTTAGATGAGATATTGGGAAGAAATTCTTTACTATGAGGGTGGTCAGACACTGGAACAGGTTGCCCAAGGAGGTTGTGGATGCCCCCTCCCTGGAAGTGCTTAAGGCCAGGTTGGATGAGGCTTTGAACAACCTGGTCTAGTGGAAGGTGTCCCTGCTGATGGCCTACAAGTCTCCTACATGTCTCTTCACCTTTACCCCTTCAATTCTCTCCCCGATTCCCTGGGTGAGGGGGAAGAGGGGAGCGGGGAGATGCTGCAAGTGGTTGTGTCTTGCTTGGCTGCCAGCTAAGTTAAACTATGACACCAATGTAAGAAGGATATGGACCTACTGGGCTGAGTCCAGAGGAGGGCCACAAGGATTATCAGCACCTCTTGTATGAGGACAGGCTGAGAAAGTTGGAGCTGATCAGCCTGGAGAAGAGAAGCTCTGAGGAGACCTTATAGTGACCTTCCAGTACCTGAAGGGGACCTACAGGAAGGCTGGGGAAGGACTTCTTACAAAGGCAGGTAGTGATAGGACAAGAGTCCTATTCCTTTAAACTGGAAGAGGGAAAAACTCCCTGTAAGTGTTCAAGGCCAGGTTGGATGAGGCTTTGAGCAACCTGGTCTAGTGGAAGGTGACCCTGCTGATGGCAGGGGGGTTGGAACTAGATGATCTTTTAAAGTCCTTTCCAAATCATACCATTCTATGATATTATGATTCTATGTGCTGGAAACCAAAGTCAAGCTCAGCAGTTACAGGAATTATGATAACCTGAATTGTGCATAGTAAAGAAGTTCTTCCTTATGTTCAGGTGGAACTTCCTATGCTGCAGTTTATGCCCGTTGCCTCTCGTCCTATTGTTTGGTGCCACTGAGAAGAGTCTGTCCCCGTCCTCTAGACACTCTCTCTTTAGATATTTATAAACATTAATCAGATCCACTCTGAGTCGTCTTTTCTCCAGGCTGAACAGGCCCAGCTCCCTCAGCCTTTCCTCGTATGAAAGATGTTCCAGTCCTTCAGTCATTTTAGTCGCCCTTCCCTGGACACACTCCAGGAGTTCCATGTCTTTCCTGTACTGGGGAGCCCAGAAATGGACACAGTACTCCAGGTGGGGCCTCACCAGGGCTGAGTAGAGGTGGTGAATAGGGAAGATCACCTCTTTCGACCTTCTGGCATCACTCTTCCTAATACAACCCAGGATACCACGAGCCTTCCTGGACACAGAGCACACTGTTGGCTCATATTTAACTTGCTGTCCACCAGGACTCCCAGGTCCTTCTCTGCAGGGCTGCTTTCCAGGAGGTCAGCACCCAACCTGTACTGCTGCATGGGGTTATTCCTTCCCATATGCAGGTCCCTGCAATTTTCCTTGTTGAACCTCATGAGGTTCCTCTCTGCCCATCTCTCCAGCCTGTCAAGGTCCCTCTGAATGGCTGTGCCGGCAGTGCAACTATCTGGCATATCCAACACTCCCTCCAGTTTAGTATCACCTGCAAATTTGCTGAGGAGGAATTCTGTTCCTTCACTTAAGTCACTGGTGAATAGGTTGAACAACACTGGACCCAGTATTGATCCCTAGGGGACACCACTAGATCCAGGACTCTGTCTTGATTCCACACCACTAGCGACAACCCTCTGAGCTCTGCCATTCAGCCAGTTCTCGATCCACCTCACCGTCCAATCATCAAGTCCACACTTCTTGAGTTTAAGCATGAGTTCATAACATGTTCTAAAGCATGTCTTATGAGAAGCAGCTGAGAGAACTGGGGTTGTTTAGTCTGGAGAAAAGGAGACCCAGGGGAGACCTTATCACTTGCTACAACTACCTGAAAGGAGGATGTAGAGAGGTGGGGGTTGGTCTGTTCAGCCAAGTTACAAGTGATGGAACAAGAGGAAATGGCCTCCAGTTGCGCCAAGGGAAGTTTAGATTGGATATTAGGAAGAATTTCTTTACCAAAAGGGTTATCGGGTATTGGAATGGGTTGCCCAGGGCAGTGGTGGAGTCCCCATCCCTGGAAGTATTTGAGTCATCTAGACATAGTGCATAGGGACATGGTTTAGTCGGGGACTTGTCAAAGTTGGGTTAATGATTGGACTTGATGATCTTATAGGTCTTTTCCAATCAAGCCAGTTCTGTGATTTTATGATTCTGTGCACAACAGGTCGGAGAAAGACCTGGTGAGAACTAAGGAGCACCCATGTTGGGTTGCTTTATACAGCATTTTCACAAGGGAAGACAGAATTAACACCTAGGAATGAAATTTGTAGATTATAATTAGTAGGTAATGTGGTAGCAAACACTGCAACTTCATTTCAAATGGTTAAGAAGGAGGAAATATTTAATTAAGAAAAAAGGAAACAGAATCCAGAATCTTGATTACGAAAAAAAAATAACATTTTCTTTTTAATGTATGAAACTGTTTCTTCCCTCTAAAAAAAGCACAGGAGCAAGGATAAGATGGGAAAAGATGCTCATAAACAGAAGTAAATTCTAAAAGGCTTGGATGATGTGAATACATACTAAGCAGAGGAAATCACTTAGCACAGAAATAGGATTAAAATGCCTCAAAAAGAGAAAGTTCTGAGTCACTCCCAGGAAAAGCCTGACAATAAAGTCTGTTATCTACTGTTATAATTTCCCACTTTAACTATTATGAGGATCCCATTGCTTGGAACCTCTAAAACAGAATGGACAGCTGTTTATTTGTGATATTCCATGGAGAGTTTCTGAGTACTTCTTCTTTTAAGGGAATTTTAATCAAGTGTTTTCTTGTGACTCTTAGTCACAAGATATATAGATTACCCAGGGAAATACAATTTTGTATAGAATTAGTATAACAATCTCTTGGGCCTCTCTTAAGAAATGTGTGGTCCGACAGATTTATTTAGAATGCGAAAAGTGCACATTTAGATTTATATACTGTATTTGCCTTCTACATTTTAATGTTACAGCTTACAGTTCTGAGACAAGCTCATTTTTCCAGAAAGGTGAGTGTATTTCCACTAATTGATGGATTTATTTTACCTGTTGATACAGATGCTTCAGAAAAAAAAGGTATAAACAGGTGTTTGTGTGCTGTGCATAAATTTGTAATGGTCTAAAATAATGCTTCACCAAAAGAGGAAACCATAGTCATGTATAGTATATGTATGTGTAACTGAAATGAGATTAACTGTGCAGTGCTTGATCTGTGTTTCAGATACATGGGTCAATATGACCAAATGTGTAAATATGGACAGTATGTCTATGTATTTTGATACAGAAAGGATGAATTGAATCCACTGAACACAGACATCTGACAAAACATATTTGATTGTAATATGTTGAGGATCATATCATCTTGGAAGGCTTTTTTTTTTTCCAGTTTTGAAACCAGGTGGAGTAGTGCTTAAAGCTGTAATCAGATATCATCATAAAATCTGTATTTCTCACCCAGTACTTCCAGCTGCATAAATTAAGCCCCAAGAAGTTTTTGCAAGCTGACAAGAAGAACTGTGATGATCTAGCCTGATTTCCTGATGATGTGCATTTAAAAATGCATTCCGTTGTTCCTTTTTTCAAATCCTTTCTTTTTGCTAGAACATTTGGTTTAGGAACATGTTCCTTTGTACTTAAGTCTTCCAATTTCAAATGATGGAGAGTCTCCTACATATCTTGATGTGCAAAACCTAGTAGTGTATTTTTTTTTTCTTTAAGAATTTTCATTTGAGTGTATTAAATAAACTGTAGATGTTGATGTTGAATAATGATGTGGCCATCACATCTCTTGGATGTAAGGAGAACAAGATTTGTGGAGGAAAATGAATACCTTCTATTAGACTGGTCTTTATAATTGGAGAGGAGGAAGGAGGAGGGAGTTTTAAGCATGTGAGATAGTAAAGTTTGAGATAATGGCATAAAATTTCAGAGTTAACTGCTATCTGGGGATAACTGCTTTTCACTGAACTATGTTACAGTAATCAATGAGACTGTGTTAAGAGAATAGAGTTGTGGAAGGTGTACATGGATTTTGGGGGAGACATGATAAAGCTTTTACCTACTTATTAGACGTTTCTCTGGTAGAATTTTATAATGCAACACAAAACTAAATTTTCTTGGGCTCATGAGTGCTGCATTCCTCTAGGTTTATGAAAATTAGTTCCCAGAGATAGCTCTGAGAGATGGGGCTGGGAGGTCAGAGATGGAGCACTTTCATGAGAAGTGGTCTCTTTGCTGTTAAAGAAATGTTTGTGTGAGTTGGTTGCCATGTGCAGTTGCTTAGTTTCATCCCTGTGGTTTTCATGAGATCATCTGCTGTGCTGTTTCAAAATTATATTATGTGCTGAGAAATAAATGTATTCAGGGATTTGGGTCTGTCTGTCACAGAGGATGTTTATTGTGATGGCTATGCAGATGTTTATATTTATTGCTCAGATAATGTCTAGATGTTGTTTGTGATAAACGGATTCCTGAGGCTTGTCAGAATGTAGGGGATGGAAATGTTTGAAGGCTCATCTTGAGAGGCTGAGGAAGGATTTCAAATAAGAAATTTCCCCTTCTACAGGTTTCCAAGGTGGGAGAGCATGTGACAAATACATGTACAAGATGAGATGAGGTGATACCTAGATAGCTCATTCTAAGCTACAGTCTCTTTCACAGTAGTGGTGTCCTTGCCAGAAAAAACTGAAGGCTGCTTGGGTTAGCACAGTATTTTTGTTTGTTTGTTTGTTTTTGTTTTTTTTCTACAGTCCTTAATATTATGGCTCTTTGAACATCCTAGTTCTACCATGCCATTGCTAAATTGAGTTGTGTGTGGTCATGTGTAAAGTATGTGTATCTGTATGATATGAAGACATAATTGTTAATGACCTTGTAGGCCAGGCTTTACCTCTATTTTTTTAGGTTCTTCTGTTTGTTAATT
>NW_010332278.1:5716-15865 GCF_000700745.2 Antrostomus carolinensis
TAGGTGGAGATAGAAAATGGAGCAAGTGTATGTAGTAATTTGCATAATTAAATTAATCTTAGGAATTTCCTATACCAGATGGAGGAGAGTGAGGGTTGTACTTAGTGTGTAGCATTTCTGTGAATATAATCTGCAGTAGATTTCTCTTTCATAAACTTGTATAGTCTACAAAGTCAATTTTTGGTACATGGAGTGGACTTTGGCAAGGTGTCGATACATGTCTGTTATCAACTAATCTTGTTAAATTTCATTGACATTAATTTGTTAGTTGGAATTGAAGGCATGTAATTAATGAGATAGTTTTTAAATGTGAATTTATTGCCCTTAACCTGAAGAGTGATTCAGTGGTGTGGACCGTCTGCTACTATCTATTTCTAGGGAAGCCAGAAAGCTTTAGTTGAAAATAACTGTTTGTGCTGCAGTTATGTATTGATAATTTTCTTTCTGGTCTCCATCAAGAACTGGTATTTTCTTGTTTCTGTTGGCATTATGAGGGGACGGAGGGGGTACAGGTGGGTTGACCAAAATACGCTGATGTACAAGTATAGTAATCAAGCAGAGATTGGCTTGGAAACTAGAACTGAATGCAGTTTTGGCACGTTCTCAGATGACATCAAACTGAGAGGAGCACTTGATAGCAGAAGGGCAGGGCCACTACTCAAAGGACTCCTGGCTTCCTGGACAAATGAGCCAACAAAAATCTCCAGATGCTCAGCACAGACAAAAGCCAAGCCACACTTACAGGTCAGAGCCCCATACATCTTTACAGGCAAGGGGCTGACTGGCTGTGTCTTCTGCAGCAAAAGACCTGGGGATCCTGATGGAGAGCAAGTAGAGTGTGAGTTGGGGGAGTAAAGGTTGGATGTGTGTTCAGCTGTATTAGCAGGAGTGCAGCTAGCAGGTCAAGGGAAGTATGTTTTATTTTCCCATCTGCTTGACCCTGATGTGGTCACATCTGGAATACTCTGTCCATTTTTGGGTCCCCAGTAGAAGACTGGTATCAGCAGCCTGAAGGAAGTCTGTCAGGATCCCCTCAGATGCTTAGGGAGGTGGAAGACATCATACACAAGAGGAGATGGAGAGGTCTGGGTTGGTTTACTCTGGAGAAGGTTAAGAGGTTAACTACTGTCTTGTAGTCCTTAAGGGGGATATAGCCCATAGAGAAGATGTAGCCAGACACTTTTTAGAGGTGCACAAAAAAGGAACAGGAAGGAATAATCATAAGCCACAACACAGGAACTTCTGACTAGATGTTAAGGGGCAGGGTGGGAACTTCTGAAAAAGCATTGGAGCAGGTTACACAGAGAATCTGCTGTACCTTCATCCTTGGAGGTACACAAAGCTTGTCTGCACATGATCTTCAGACCTAGCCTTGCTTTAAGAATGAGGTTTGACTAGGTGAATTCTAGAGGTCCCATCCATCCTAAATTTCTCTCTTTCACAGCCCTCACAGAGAAAGTAGATGGGACACAATTCTGCTTATTAGTGAAACTAGATAAATTTTTATGAAAAATATTTTGTTTGGTGAAATAGTTTTTTAAACGTTATTGGAATAAAATAGGTACTTTGTTCTGGATTTTATTCCCATTTCTATTGTTATCCTTTCTATTCCTTGAATTTAAGCCAAACTAGTCCTGAAAAATGTTGTCAAGAGTGTGATAGGCATATAACTTGTATTTGCCTGGTGCTAAACATAAATTAGTCTCTTAGTTTTGCTTACATTTCTACCACTGAGAAGAATAATTTCGGTTTCTTTTCAACATTTTTCAGAGAAGGGAAAAACTTATCTGTGAATCCTCCACACATTTTTTTTTTTCCTTAGAACTGATAGGAACTGAGAAGTACATGCAGGAGTTACGTGTGTGGGGAAGAAGCTGACATTTGCACAACAGGGGAAGGGTTGTATGATCACAGTGTCTCCTTAGAAAGTGGGCTAAAATGGAAGATGAATGTCAGCCTTGGAAAGATGAGGGTAGGTTGGAGGAACATGTATTTTGCTGATTTTTTCTGTTAGTTCAAGCAGCTCTGCTGTAGCCTCCTCAGCTACACTTACAGATCTTCTCTGGCAAAATGTCCTGCTGTAAGGTTATTGGCAAACAAAGCTCTTCAGTGCAACACTTTTGAGGTATGAAAAAGCTGTTTCTGGTAGCTTAATTTATGAGTGGAGAAGTTTTGCAAAATGACAATGCTGGTTTCTTGGAGTAAACAGTTCTTTTGACAAATAGTTCTGGGGGTGCGCAGTTGACGTGGAAAGGAAAAGATGATGTAGATGCAGAGGAGGACAACAGGAAGTGATGCGAATCCATTCAGTCCAGCACAGTTTGAATAGCTGCACATCTGTCAATGTGTTAGCAGCAGTTACCTCTAAAATTTCCCTCAGTTTTCATTTCCGGAGAGGCACTGGTAGCTGAGGTTCCCACTGAGGGCAAAGATCGCTGTGTGCATTTCTCCTGGTCACCCGCACAAGCCATCATCAGCTTTCTTGGCTGGAAGCTTGCACAGCTTTCAGGCATGACTGGTCTCCTTGTGGCTCTAACAGCCTCAGGAAGTAAAGCTGCAGTGCCAGTGTGTACACTGCATCAGAGATGGCCCCAAACACTGGTGGCACAAGGGACGGCAAAATATAGCTGGCCTGGCTGCAGAGGATCAGTGGAGTCTGCCACACAGAAGAAACAAATACAATAATATAAATCTAGCTGATGATTGTCAGCTAAATTCTACAGCAAGTCTCAGGTAGTAGGAGTAGGTACAAAGAAAATTATTGCAACTGCACTGACAACCTCATCTCAGAGGAGAGAGCTTTTATTGAGGTGCGTTACTTACTGATTTTAGGACAAACACATAGCAGATGCTTTCTTTCCTAGTGTGACATAGTCTGTAGAAGGTTGACGATTTTTTTCAACAATAAAGAAATTTACCATTGCTATGAGGAACTTCTAAGTAGTTAAATTTTTCTGCATTTATTTATGTCTTTTCATGTCTGTTCAAAAATTATGAAAGTCTGATTTATTTTTTTCCCCCACAAAATATTTCTTCCTCTTTTTATCAAAATGCTTATTTTTCTTTTCCTCTTAGGTGGCCAATTGGACCTTTTTAGAAGCTCTCTTCAGTTCTATATTTCAGGGGTCAGTGTGGTACACTTGAATTCCTTCACATAAGTCAAGATTTGCCTTTGGTCTCATTGGTGTTTGCCTGTGATTTTTGTCTCATCCCCTCTACTCCCTGAAGAAAACCAACCCCTAAACCATTTGTTCCTCATGAAATATTTTACAGTTCTCTCAAAGAATCTTGAATATGCTGCTCTGGACAATGAAAATATTTAAAGTTTCAGACCTAATGATACAGAAAATATTTCTGACTTACAATGAAATACCCTGTAAGTGGAATTGAATGACCAGTACATTATTGTTAATGTTTCTGGTTTTTAAACAACTGGTGGACCAATGAAAGGTAAATGCCATGTTGTCCTTGTTTGATTTATAAAGAATGAGAAATTTGTTTAATAAATGTATTAGCTGATTTTGGAAATCTAATATTTGGTTTCACAAGGCACTGAATTGTTGCACGAATATGTACGCAGGATAGTCTGTGCTGAGTGACAGCAAACGGAATCCTTACAGACACTCTTTTACTTGGAATAACTTCAACTTTAAGAAAATCAAAGAACAGCTAAGGTTGCTAAGTGACAGCAAAATATTTATCTGTTATTTAGAAAACTAAACCGGTTTATGCAATGAATAGTAAAGGACAGCATATATTGTGTGCCACCCACATGCTGTATAGGACCATTATTTTACACGATGAAGACCTGCATAATTCAGCACAGTAACCACAGCTATCACCCCCCTCTTAGTACCGAGATTCTCAAATACTATTTGTTTAGTCTTCTTTCTCAGAAGAAAATCTCTTGAGTAATTCACTATAAGTGAGCACTCTCCATCTCTGCTCTGAAACAAAAGTTAGTATTCTTGTTTGTGTAGGCAGATACTGGAAGAGGAGGCAGGATGGGGAGAAGGAGAGGAAATGGAGTGAGAATCGCTGTTTATAACTGGCTGTTTGCTCTGCAGGCTTATTCTCATCACGAGTGTGAAATGAAGCCAATGATGTGGCACAAACATTTTGTTTTTCTGGAAGGAGAGGACAATGATGGGTTTAGCCTAAGGCTCTGTGCCCTGCCGTTGGCTGTCACAGAGGAAATGTGCATGTGGCTTTCCAGAGTCCAACCCTGTGGATAAAGCCCTGCCCACCACCATGGGGGGTGGTGGGAAGCTGGGGTTACAGCAGGGTTGGTCGGGGACAAAGATTTGGGTGGCTCTTGAGTCTTGCTCAGCAGTAGAGTGAGAGTTGTTGCAAGTGTTGTTAGATGCTGTCCTGCCATTTCTAAGGCTCGTGTGGGAAAAGGAAAGCAAGCCTGCTGTGATGTGTTGACCAGTACCCCTGCACAGGAGTGCAGGGAGTCACTGAGCTTGACATCTTTGAGCACACTACTGTGGTTGGAGGATTCTGGAAGGTGGGGAGACCAGGGAGATGGCAGTTAGATCAGTGCTTAACCAGCTACCTTTCAAGGAGTGAAATCATATGAAAAAAAACCTGAAAAAAGCCATCAAAAGATGTGTTTTTGTAGATGTGTAGAGCTTAGGTTGAAAGCTCTTTTGTAGATGTGTAGAGCTTAGGTTGAAAACTTGGTTTGATGTGCAAGTGGACCTGTTAAATGTGTAGGGCTTTGAATACGTGGTCTGTTTGAATTGTTGGGAAATTATTGATAGCTGAATTTTTATTGTCCTGGAAGTGGTGTGTTAAATTGAGTTTCACTGTAAATGCATTGACCTGTTGTATCTCTCAGGTTTGGTTCTGACTGAGGGTATGGGCAAGTGGGATGATTTACCCTATAGCAAAACTCAATTCATGATATCAGAAAGTTAGTCCTTGGCATAATTTCTACTCTATTTTTTTTCTTTTTTTCCCCCCCTTGACAAAGAGCCTGGCAGAACAAGAAACAAAGTTATGTTGGAAGAAGCATGTGAGAAGTTGGATGGAAAAGGATTTCTTCGTACCTTCATTTTTGTTCATTTTGGAGATACGAATTTTTATCTCCTGACTGAAATGGAAGGGAGAGACAAGTGTTTGAGGGAACACTGGTCAGGTTATTTCTTTTTCCACTCTGCTCTCAAAAAGTATAGTCCAAAAGCAGCTGCTACTGTGAAAGGCGTTAGACAAAATGACATAGTTTTGAACTAAAAGCTCCTTATTTTTAGGAAGTGTTCAGGGACTGAAGTCATGTTTGGTGCTACAGATCATGTATGTTGCAGCTGAGAATTGGGAGTGTGGCTCTTTGGTTGGCTCCTTCCTCTCCCTTTCTTCTTGTAGTCTGCGTAAGAAATATTTTCTCTAGCTCTCTAAATTGCAGTCATCACCTCCTGCTATTTTCCTAAAATACCCATATGGTCTGAGAAAGGGTAATTTCACACGACAGTGTGGGAGTAGAGAAGCAGCAATGCTGTTGCTTGTATTAAGGTCAGGGGCTTATTGCTACTCGCACAGATCCCAGCTCTGAGTGTGACGACGTGCAACCTGCCGTTATTTCTCTGCTCTATTTCTAAAATTGCCACAAGGCGGCGATAGTTCAGAGTGTTCTTCCCCCAGTGCCAGCTCTTGGACTGGCTGCGCTTGCTGGGAATAGGGTCAGCCGCAGGCTGCCGCTGCTCTGGGGCATGGAGGGAGGGGCTGGTTGTGCCCAACACACAGGACACGTTTTAAGCCTTTTCATTCCAAAGGCCAAAGTTTTGTAGGGGACAGTTGTGCTGTGAGTTATGTCTTTGCCAGCTGCTGTTGGCTGCGTATGTTTAGGGGAGTAGTGAGCTGCTCTGTGTACTTAGGCAGTGAGAAGCAGATGAAAATGCTCTAAATCTAGCATCAAACCCTGTGAAGCTAGGAGTTTTTTTCCTTCTTTCTTTCAAAGAGAAGATAAGCAGTATTACTGTTACAAATACATATGTGCTTCACTTTTCCTTCAAAATCTTGAAGTTTATTATTTAATGAGGTAAAACCTGTAACATTGGAACAACTCCCTAAACTGCCAAATCTATTTGAAATGCAACTTCTTACAAAAATAACAATTTAAACTCTGTGTAAAGTCCATTTACTGAAATTGTTTGAAGGTATGAGTGGAGCTAAAAGAGAAATGCCACTAGGTTTTCATACCCAAGTTTCACTTTAGAAGGGGAAAAAGCAAATCTTTAAATTAATTCTCAAAGAGGAATATATTGGGATACATAAAAGTTCTTTGAAATGTTAAATGCAAGGTGAGAAATTTTTTAATAGTAAAGTCCTTGAAGGTCTTTTGATACCTTTGTATTACTCTGTAAATTATGAAAAGTTAAATTGCTACTGCAACTTTTAAAAAAGTATTCTTAATTTAATTAAATACCTCTTTGAGAAGTTAATTCTGTCTTAAATATATGTTTTCATTCTTTGATAGTCTACTAGCGTTAGCAAATGTAAAGTAAAAAACAAATGTTACCTTTTGCAAAAAGCACAGGGGTGGAGGGGAAGAGAAATTTTTATCTGTTGTGTCACATGGGTGGAGGGGAAGAGAAATTTTTATCTGTTGTGTGGCTGCAATAAAGAAAAAGCAAATTTGAAGACAGTTAATCTTGTTTTCCCTTCAAGTTGTCTTTGCTTATCTTCTGTCATTCTTCAGAATGCAATCAAACCTGATATTCTGAGTCGCTGGAATTTAGTTATACATTCTCCCATGAAGCAGCAGTAGTTATTTATGAAGTATCACACAGAGTTACGACAACAGCTTTCATACCACTGAGAATGCAAAATCCAAATAAGCGATACAAAACTGAAGCAGGTTGATGGAAAGCAAGAAAATCAGTGAGGCTTTGCTGTACGCTTCAAATGATATTCAGAGTTCAGTTGACGTTTGGGGGTACATGTAGTAATGTCTATTTTTATTTTTATTTTGCTCTTTATTGTTCTTTCTATTAGAATTAAAACAGACACAGGGGCACTGACAGTAAAGATACAAAGTAGTGGTGAGGGACTGAGAGCAAAGGTCTGACATACATGGCTCTCGCACAGAGGAAAGGAGGAAAGAGCATGTGCAGTGGAAAGGTAATCCTAGTGCAGCAGGATTTTAAACTCCTTTATGTGAATTCATACCAGAGGGAATCTGGCCAGGCTTATTTCTCTTAAGTTTAAGCAATTCACTTGGGGTTCTGGTTATGCATAATGTCATCTCTTGTTCCTTGTTAACCAAGATGGACAACTTCAAAGGTAGCCCAGACTTGGGTAGCTTGAGCTGTTTGGCAGTGTCCAAGAGTTAATGTCCTCCACAAACACCTGTTTCTCTCCATTTGCTGTTATGGCATTCTAATGCAATTAGAGTTTTCTTTTTTTCTCCACATTTCTAAGCTACGCTGTTTACTGTTAGTTTTGTTTTATTTCATTTTTAAAGGCACTTGGCTACGAATTGAAGAGTGTTAATGATTCCATTAAAAAGTGCCAACATAAAAAAAGAGTCAGAATTCATTGTACACTCAATATTCTAACAAGTAAAAAAAAAAACCTAGAGGAATTGTATGCTATAGCAGACTACTATAAATTATTCTATATTTTGACAGTTAACATAACTGCATCTCTATATATACAATACTTGGGACCTGTAAAATTCTATTTTCAGATCATCCTTAGTGCAAGGTGTAGCTTTTTGTATTTTCTATTGGAATAATTATTTTTTAGTTTTGCAGAATTTTATTCCCCGACACATCCAGATTTCACACTAAAACATAAGTAATGTAAGAAATGTACAGTAATCCTAAAATGCCACTCAGTCCTTAGAATTACTTACTACCTGAAACAGTGAATATGAAAGTTATATAAATATTTTAAAGGCATTTCAGTTTGTTGAACTATGATGGTTTAGAAATGAGGAAGTCAGAATTAAATTTATATTTCATTGCCTTATTCATAATGTTTTTGTTTGATATGTGGGTAATAGACAAGCAAATCACCTAAAGAATGAAGTCTGCAAGCATGAAAACACATTTCCATAATTGCTTTGGCAGGAAGCCCGCATGTTCTCATGGCAGAGCTGTGACTGTTCCATGGGATGAAGGAGCAGTTTGCTCAGCAGTGGTGCCGCAGAAGTGCTTGGCTCTTTAAGTCCCCTTCAAGAACAAGTGTGCACTGAAAAAAACCTCAATCCATCCTTAATGATTTGCATTTTCTGATGTCTCAACTTGTCCAATACCATTAGAAAATTAGAGAGGAATGAGGGGAATCAAAAAAAGGGAAAGACTGTCCTGTGTATCTGGGAATAAAGTTTGATTTCTGTTAGAAACAGCTAACCTTTGTGGTGTGGATTCTGTGCAAGGAATGGATGTCTGGCAGACAGGTGGATAGATGCCATTTTTGGTGTATGTACAGACATACAAATACTTTTCTCCCATTGGTTTTCAACTAGCAGTGGTACAGACTGGCAATGTGTCAGGGTTGGGCTGCTGCTCTTAAGAGCTCATGCAGGAAATTTTTCCAAGTGACAGGAACCTCTGCTAAAGTTTGCTTGCCTCAGCAGGGGGCCTTTCTTCTGTAGGAGTTTCCTGGGGCTTGTTCTGTGTTGCTAATTATTTTGTTAAGATGAGTAACAGAATTATATATTTTTAACTAACTGAGATATTTTTCAAAGGCATAGTTCTTTGGCTTTGCGTTCCTACTGCCTACATATCACCATTTTTCAGAGTATTTCTCATAGCAAGTATTTAGATGGCATCTATACTACTGTTTCCTGTGAAAATAGAACAGCTTTCAAGTTTCTCAACCTGGCGAACTGTGTCCAGCTCTGAAGTCCTCAGTACAAGAAAGACATGGACCTGTTGGAGTGGGTCCAGAGGAGAGCCACAAAAATGATGAGAGGGCTGTAGCACCTCTCCTATGATGAAAGGCTGAGAGAGTTTGGGTTGTTCAGCCTGGAGAAGGCTGCAGGGAGACCTTATTGTAGCCTTTCAATACTTAAAGGCTTACAAAAGAAAGATGAGGACAAACTTTTTAGCAGAGCCTGTAGCAATAGCTCAAGGGGTAATGGTTTTAAATTGGAAGAGGGTAGATTTAGACTAGATATAAGGAAGAAATTTTTTATGACAAAGGTGGTGAAACACTGGAACAGGTTGCCCAGAGGGGTGGTAGAAGCCACATCCCTGGAAACATTGAAGGTCAGGTTGGATGAGGCTCTGAGAAACCTGATCTAGTTGAAGGTGTCCCTGCTTACTGTGGGGGGGTTGGACTAGATGATCTTGAAAGGTCCCTTCCAACCCAAACCATTCTATGATTTGCATTCAATTTAGAGAGAATTTTGCAGTAAATTGCTACGTTTCATAGAAGCACATGACTTGACAAAATTAGGGTACTGTACGTAGGGTGAAAATCCTCCCTTAATATGAAGGAAAAAGAGGTTGTCCACGGTAGGCACGTTATTAGGATAGCAGTAGTTTTGCTAATTTTGTCACAGTGTTTTAGCTGAAATGGCTTCGAAGCTTTGACACTAGAGACCTGAAAGCCTGAAGTCACCATACTTGCTGTAGATGCCAAAAAGTTCTTCTTTAAGAAATGATGATATGATTGGGGTAATGTTATTTGTTGCAGGTTAGCCATTACAAATATAACTTTCTGCCCTCTGGAAAAATATTTTCAGTTTCTGGGTATACAATTATTTATTTGTTGTTTTGGGGGAGGGGGAGTTAACTAAGCAAGATACAGAAAGGATGAAAAAAAAAAATTCAATCAGTTGTGTTTTAATTTTTGTGATGTTAAATTTAAAGCTCAGGAATACTCACTGGAACAAAGGCTTTACATTAGTTTCAAAGTTCTGGAGAAGCAAGACAACTCTTTTTAACTGTTGATTTGTTTTATTAGTATTTTAGTGGCAGTCTCCTTTGATGTGGCATTCTAACTTCTCACAGATTTGATAAGGAGAAATATCTCACTAAATATTTCAAGAGTTGATAGGAACCTTGGCAAAAGGCCTGTGTCTGCATCCCTGGAGAGCTTTCAGATTTTGCGTTTTCCCATAACATTAAAGTACGATAAAAATGGGTTGCAAGGTTTAATCATTTAATCATAGAATCAAAGAATAATAGAATGGTT
>NW_010332279.1:0-16297 GCF_000700745.2 Antrostomus carolinensis
ATTATTATTATTATTATTATTATTATTGCCACATAATTGTATTTTTTAATAATTAAAATCAAATTCTCAGGAAGAAGGCCTGCAAGATTTCAGTTGTGTAATTTACTTCTTTGGGAGGAAGATCAATGCTATGAGTTTCTGCCTTTTGAATGTTTATGGGGGTTTGTTTAGTTTTGTTTCTAATCTGTAGGGGCAGGAAATTAGGGCTATTTAATGTTGCTATTCAACATGGTCTGAAGGCAGAAAGGTTGTGGTGTTACTCTGCTACTGCTTCATTGCTTGACCTTGGTCAAGTCCCCAGTACCTTATCCCTGCCAGGATTTACCTTCTGTTGCCATTTACACTCAGCCTATCCTACACTCAGCTTGGATGGGGCTCTGGGCAACTTGATCTAGTGGAAGGTGTCCCTGATAACTGCAGGTAGGTTGGACTAAATGACCTTGAAAGGTCCCTTCCAACCTAAACCATCCTATGATTCTCTGATTTTCTCATTCATCAAATAATCACACTTTTCTGTTTCAAGACCCTCCTCAAAATTTACTCTTACAAAACTTTTCAGTAACAGTCTCTAAATTTTGGAGCGATACTAGATTAGGCCCTAAAACTTCATTGTAAAACTAAAACGAGTGCTGAACATAATGGACTGCAGTACTTCCAGCTGTGCTTTGAGCTACATGGGAATTGTCCTCTTCATGGCATACCTTTAAATCAGCCTGGTGCAAGTTTTGCTATATTCTGCTTCTTCTTTTTTTTTTTTTTTTTTTTTTTTTTTTTTCCTTGTCCTAAAATTTCCAGCCTTTGTAGAAAGCAAGAAGTAAGATTGTGTTTTATTCCAAACCCAGAAATCAGGGTAAAAAGGCACATAGCAAATCAGAACATAATCTTCAACAGCAGAGTTCTCAACATAAAGGTCTGCTTTGCAAAATAGCTGCTGCTATTCACTGTTTTTTCAAGTCATACATATTAAAAATGAAATACATTTGCATTGGCCTTATTGCCTCTGGAATATATTCCACATCAGGAGCCTAGACTCTAGACAAAGGTAATTTAGGTCCCTGGAAGGGCAAAGTTTAATTGAGAAATATATATATATTGTTAGGAATAGACCTCATCCAAATTCAATGGTAATTGTATGAGCCTTTCAAAAATCATACAGTATGCAAGCTTCCAAAATTTCTGAACAAGAAACATTTCCATTTAAATGCCAAGAGGCAATTTTCCCTCTCTTGTTCAATACTAAATCAGTCACATGAGCCGTTTGCATTTGATTTTAGAAAGGAAATGGAACATCTTCACTTCCAATTGCATATAACTTTTTTTCTTTTTCTTAGACCTCTTACTTGTTTGCAGTATTTTCCCGCAGTTTTGAAATTCTTCCATTTGATCCGTCTGTTCATTCCAACCATTTATTTTTTATATTTTTTTTAACTCAAACAAAATTATTAAATGAAAACTAGTAAACCCAAGGGTGGAGTAAATAGTGTTTGTTTGAATTCTGGTTGGTAAATCCAAGATTAACAGATCAGCACTGTTTGTGTAATTGACCTTTCCCTATTAACTGAATTAGATAATGATGCTCTTGGAATAAGAAAAAAAAAAAAAACAACAAAACAAAACAGAAAAACCAAACCCAACGATAGTAATTTAATGGGAAAAGATGACTTTGCTTAGGAAAATCCCCCTCCTTCAATTTACAGTGAATCACCGTGGCTGCAGAAGCGTGCTGCATACAGATTTGGAGCATATGTTCTGAAGATATACATTTCAAAATGTCAGTGCTCACCAGCCTGCCATATCGTGCCTGTCCCCTGCACCACAGTAGCTTTGCACCATTAAAATGCTCCTTACAAACAGAGTCTATGAAGTCAAACTCTTCCAAATAGTGTTTTACAGAATTTGTAAAGAAGTCGCACCTGTGGAACAAGAAAGTGATTGAAAAGACTAATGCATGAGCCTATTAGACCTTGCGTGCTAGGAGACAAGGAGAACAAGTCCTGGAGCTGCTGCTCAAATTAGCACTTAATAGTCCTGATGTCGGGTTGTGTTTTCATGTTGACTTTTGCTCCAACAAAACAATGAAAACACCTATTGTAAAGTCCCCATTCATCAAGCAAAAAAAGTAGCAACATCTGCTGTGGTCAAAGGTTTCTTGCTGAAGTTCAGCAGCAGAAAAGTGGTTGGTGAGGTAAACCCTTTACCAAGAGGTGCTGCATTAGTTGACAGCCACTGCTAAAGATTTTTTTTTCCCCCTACTTCCAGGAGAGTAATCCAGAGGGAAAAATGCATATATTTTAATCAATGGAAGTGAAACCATTTGCCTTTCAGAGACTATAAAATAATACACACCCCAGGGTTCAATGCTCTTTTCTACTCCTCCATAACATTCTTAAGGGGAAATCACTCTTTTCTTGATGAATGTGCAATTCAAATGTGGAAATATGCCATTCTTCATGCTTTCTCCATAGGGAGCAAAATGATTTCTGTAATTAAACCCTTTTTGCCAACATTTCCTGATGAGAATAGCTTTTTTTTATTATTTTTTAGACAAGGGCAAATGCCATGTACAAAAGGGTTTGCAAAACCAAGTTTGGAGGGTTTGACCTTAAAGCCTTCATTTGAATTAGTCATTTTGGTTCAAAGGTGCCTCAGGATGAGGATAAGGCACATGAGCAAGGGCTATAGCTTAAATTTCCAGTCAGGCACTGCTGAAAGGATATGGCTGCAGGACAAAGGAAGATATGGGTATCACCATTAATGTTACTCTAGCTATTAAGGATGACATTAGCACTTGAAACACAAAGCCCAGTCTTCAACTCACTTAGCAGCCTCCAGTGTGTAGCCAGGGTCCCTCCTGGAATTGTGCTGAAGTCTCTACTACAACATCATCGGTTCCCATGGTAGCTGGATCGAAGAAATCTGGCTTCTCTGATATATATCAGGTTTGTCATGGGCAGTGTAGACAAAACCGGAGTTAAATAAGAAGTTAATCATGTGTGTTAGCTTTTGTAGGACTCAGATCTGAAGTCCACAACGTGTTCCTTGTCACAGCAGAATGGACCATGTAATACAGAGATCAGGATGTGGAATGGATCTTTTGGGCACCTGCAGAGTTGAGGGTTGAAACCCCATTCCTGTGTGATGGATGGCAGTGTTGAACCAGAGCTAGATGCAGAGCTGAATCCTGAAGTTCCCACTCTGAGTTATGTTATGTCTTTCTGCCAAAGCTCTTGAGCAGAGTGGTGGAGTAGAAATCACAGAGGCTTTTTATAGAGAGCAGGATTTCCCTTCTCTTCCTCCTCATTCCAAGGATGTCTGCAGCTTAGACTCAATCATAGAGTCATAGAATAGTTTGGATTGGAAGGGACCTTTAAAAGTCATCTAGTCCAACCTCCCTGCAGTGAGCAAGGACATCTTCAACTAGATCAGGTTGCTCAGAGCCTCACCTTGACTGTTTCCAAGGATTGAACATCTACCACCTCCCTGGGCAACCTGTGCCCGTGTTTCATCATACTAACTTTAAAAAGTTTTTTTCTTAGATCTAGTCTAAATCTCCCCTCTTTTAGTTTAAAACCATCACCCCTTGTCCTATCACTACAGGCCCTGATAAAAAGTTTGTCTCCATCTTTCTTATGTGCCCCCTTCAAGTATTGAAATGCTGAAATAAGGTCTCCCTGGGGCCTTCTCTTCTCCAGGCTGAACAGCCCCAACTCTCTCAGCCTTTCTTCATAGGAGAGGTGCTCCAGCCTTCGGATCATTTTTGTGGCTTAACAGTCTGCACTGAACCAGAGATGTCTCCGCTGCTGGTACCATGAGATAGACTCCAGAGTGGAGACAGAGAAGTTTTATCACTTAATAGGGTCTTTCTTTTTATTAGCTGATTTTTGGCAGGATGCTAAGGGCTGGAGGGGGTCATTCTGTCTTGATTGTGCCTTTTGTAGCATATCAGTGGATCTCAGAGCTTAAGGAGGACAGAACTGAGAATCTACTCCCAGTACCAGGTCTTATACCCTTCCTTTCCTTGTTTGCAGAGTACCAGTGCCTTCTTGTCATACCTGAGAAATTAGCAGAGGTATAGGATGGAGTTGAGAGTCTGCTCCTATTGCTTACTCAGGAAAAGTTCCCATCAAGCGAATTGGACATTTGCCTGAGTGAGTGTTGCAGGATTCGGCCCATATGCTTCTCAGCTCTTATATTTGCATAGTGCAGAATGTGCTTACAGTACAGTGCCAATAAAACAAAACTATATACAGTAAGCACAGAAAAATCAAGAGCACAGTTAAGACCATTTACAAACAGCAGCTGAGTTCTGCAGCTGACATCCAAGCTCATAATACTGTCAGAGACCATGTTCTGTTGTGGGCAATATGTACAAGACAATTATTTATAGGCAATTAGATGGAAGGTCATGTAAGTGTATAGGTCTCTATTCTCCTTTCCCTAAGCCTAATATTTTATTTTTTCTCTATGAATTATTTATATTTTAACTCTATTAAGTGTACCTTTTTTTTTTTACTTTTTTTTTTACTTTTTCTTTTTTTTTTTTTTTTTTCATAAACTACAGAAAGCATTTCAGGAGGCCGCTTTCATAGAAGACACTTGTTCTTCAAGTAAGTGCTCTGCTATTGTGTAAACATGCTACGTATACCATATGTGGCCAACTTCAAATGAGATACTGGTTCATTCATTCTAATGAAGCAGAAAAAAGACTCTTTTGTTTTTGGAAATTCCACTGATGTCTTATAAAGGAGGAAGAAGATCTGAATGAAGAAGATGCCGATCATGTCAAGAAGAGTATAAATTGTACAGAGGATCAAATTATGCCTTTTCGTAGACATATTTTCCTCCCTAAAAATGTAAAATATGGGGCTTTTTTAATCCATAGGATAGGACAGAATATTTCTTAATCCACAGTACATGATAAAACAGCCACAAACAACTGTAATATAATACATCTTCAGTACAACTGGCCATAAGCATATTAGAAGAACTTCCAAACAATAATTACCCTATTACTGCACTGTCTTCACATCCAATTTTGCTCACCTCACCATACAATATGGATAGAATGGATGGTTTTTATATTTTTAATAATGATGAAATGTTCAGGATCTGATATAGAAACCTGGCTACCAAGGTGATAGGTACATGTAAAAACCTATTTAGAATAGCTGTGTGAATAGGAATTGCTGTTAAATCGCAATGAAATACTGTAGCATATCAAACAATATTTGAAATCAAATAAAACCTGGGAGGCCAGTCTGCATTTATATTCAAACCATAATCTCATTGTGAAGGAGACTTTTTCTGATGAAATCTGCTGGTATAGACAACTGTGTAATATCTCCTTAGTCTCCAATAAGGCCACCTATCTCGACTACCTTTAAATTACTCACTCTAGATTTATGCTTGTGCAGTAACAACATTCATATGAATAGTCCCATTCACATGCTAGATGTTCTCGGGAAATGAAAAGCCAGTTATTTCACTTATAGACAGCCCTGGTTTTACTAAAAGAACATGTCTGAACTGGAGACTCCTCCTTTCCCCTTTAAAGAATGACTTCTGAGACAGCAAAATAGACCCTCCACTTCCCCAACACCTTCATCTTAGTCATCTCCTTTCCATGAACAATTGAACCAATTGTTGACATTTGAGATGGCAAAGTAAGCACATTATTGTATGATTACAGAGAAAAGGTGAGCTTGTGGTAACAGCACAGTAGATCTGAGTACAATTGCACATTTTCATCACGTGTTAATCTCTTAGAGCTCAACCGAGAGCCTGTCTCAATGAATCTTCACTAGACAGGTAAATAACATCAACATTTCCTCTCTCCCCTGGCTGGACTGCCTCCATCAGCAGACACACCACCACACACCAACAAGGAGCAATCGGGCTGTGCTCCTGCTTTCTGCTCTGTCCTCCAGATAAATTGTGTTAGTTTACTGGCAAAATCTAGTTTGTATTGTTGTTTGCACTTCAGAGTCAATATGGATATGGAAGAATAAGCTGAAATATATGCCTTGTGCATCATTAATAATAGCGTAGCCTCTCCGTAGCTACGTGAAAATTCCCAAACACCTTATTTAACAGTAAGCAATTTATCATGTGTGCTGTATCACGACCAAGTAGTTCAGTATCCCAAATTTACAAGAAACACTATTCTCTGTACCTATTTGTACTGATTATACAAAGACAGACCAACAGCCTGAGTGCTAGCTTTCAACTCAGAAAATCCAGGTTCAGTTTCCTCGTGTAGCAAACAATGATCTAGGCTTCAGTTTCCTCTATAAGATACAGATAAAAATACTTCCTCACTTTATCAGATGTGAGGATAGATGCATTAAAAACTGTAGGTCCCACCAGTACTACAATGGCCATAATTATCTCAAATAGATACATGTAGTGCAAGTACAGCGATATTTAATACGTACCCTATGTATATAAACCATGAGTCAGGGCTGATACAAACACAAACTATGTTAAGGAGTTAAAAATGGTGCTTACTTGCATGTTCATCCCTGGCTTATGCTCCATTAAAGTTTTTATATCACAGACCAGCTTTGACTCTCAGTCACGACAGAGCACGTCTGGTAAAGTCAGTGGTTTTATCCCAGTCGTACACTCACGTAGGCAGGAGCTCATTGTCTGGGCTGAGACACTCAGTCTGAAAGAGGAAGAATAAAAGGGCTCCAGTGTGTAAAGTCATTCATTACAATTTAGAATGAACAAGGAAATCACTGGGGTTGCTGGAGGTTAAGCAAGGGCAGAAATTGGTCTTTTATCATTAAAATGCCACAGGGAAAAAAAAAAAAAAAGAAAAATCCAGAAAGCAACAAATCTAATCCTGCACATCTCTACTCACATCTCTTACCTTTACTTAAGAGGTCACAAAGAATCAATCATGTACATTTGCAGGACCAGATGCAAAATTCATTTATAACAATTTCATAAGAAATAAGCTTCTTTTTCCTAGGATGGAGCTCCAATGAAATTTTGATATGACCTTTATATACTTTTAGATAAAATAAGATTATTTGGATTGCTATCCTATATAAGTAAAATTTCTACACTAATTTTGAACTTAAGAGACATGAGAACATCCCTCAGAAATAAGTGAATATTTTTGAAGATAGGACCTGAAGTTTTTTTTAAGAGGAACTTTTGCAGTGAAAGAAAAGAAAGAAGGATGATTACAAAGCTTTCGGTACTGAAGGTGCGTCGGATTCCTGGAAAATGTGGAATGAAAGTTGTTCTGAAATGCTCCAGGACCATCTATGCTTATTTTATTGTACTGGACACCCTTAGCTGTGATATTTTCATACTTATCCTACAAATTTAAATAAAACTGTGAGTAACACCATTTCTTTCAAAAATGCAGTGAGTCACATTAACTTTTTGAAACTTTTGACTCTCTCTGTTTCAGGACTGCCCCACACTGCAGTCAGCATCTACAGACAATCATCCAGACTTCAGATAAACACAGCAGTGAGGACAACTCAAAACATGTTTGCTGATCAATAATTTTTCAAGCAGGAAATTAGGTTGAACCAAGGGTTCCCCTCACTTTCCTGGGGGGAATCTGATAACCACTGGAGCTAGATTTAGCTCTCTTATCAATGCTGTGCATGCTAATCCTCCCAGTTATGGCTTTTCACCTTTCACTTTGTTTACACTCCCCACCTCACATGCCAGATCACTAAGGGAGAGGGGATGCTACAAAGGAGGAATGCTATAAAAATTACCATCTGTATCTCAGAGACCAAACAAACAAAGTTGTTGATCCTATCATAAAATCATAGAATGGTTGGGGTTGGAAGGGACCTTAAGATCATCCAGTTACAACCACCCTGCCATCAGCAGGGACACCTTCCACTAGACCAGGTTGCTCAAAGCCTCATCCAACCTGGCCTTCAACACTTCCACAGCTTCTCTGGGCAACCTGGGCCAGTGTCTCACCACCCTCACAGCAAAGAATTTCTTCCCAATATTTCATCTCAATCTCCCCTCTGCCAGTTTCAGGCCATCACCCCTTGTTCTGTCACTCCCTGCCCTTGGCCAAAGTCCCCCCCAGCCTTCCTGGAGCCCCTTCAGGTACTGGAAGGCTGCTATAAGGTCTCCCCAGAACCTTCTCTTCTCCAGTCTGAACAGCCCCACCTCTCTCAGCCTGTCCTCACAGCAGAGGTGCTCCAGCCTTCGCATCATCCTCGTGGCCTCCTCTGGACTCGCTCCAGTAGGTCCATGTCCTTCTGCTGTTGGTGGCCCAAGAACTGTAGGCAACACTGCAGGTGGGGTCTCAGGAGAACAGAGTAGAGGGGCAGAATCCCCTCCCTCGACCTGCTGCCTACGCTGTGCTGGATGCAGCCCAGGACAAGGTTGTCCTGTTACTCAATCTTGAGCCTAACAGAGACCAAACAGTCCAAAACCTGAACTGCTACCGTACACCACTACTACTAAACCCCAGAGAGGGGTTGCAGAGGTTGAATTTTTGCTGTAGCATTTTCACAGTTAGTGACTAGAGTTTTAGAAAATGATGATGAACTGGTGGCTTTAAGATTCAGTAGACAGTAAATTTAAACCCAGTCTTTTTTCTTGTTTGAAATCCCTAGATATAGGCTATGTTGCCTGTTAGGCTTGATCATGCCTGATCCAGCCATTTGCAGAGTGCAACTGGGTCAGAGGATGGGTTCAGTCATTTGCAGGATGAGAGACTTAATACGCTATTTAATTTATCCTATTGGGCTGAGTAAAGAAAACCATCAGAAAAGGTTTCATGAGCCTACTGGGTCGGATTAAGAAAAGTCACATGAATGTTTTTAAATGAAAATACACAAAGGAGTAATGGAGCTGGTGACAAATCTGCCTTCCTTTCCCTTTCTCTTGTGAAGGAGGAGCTACTTCAATTTGCTGTGACTCTACCGAAGACAGAACAGGACATAAACTCACACTTTCAAAACAAAATAAGGTACTTCACTTACTTTTCCTCTACATCTCTCTGCAGAGGTGCCTGACACATGACATCTGTTAATGAGAGTCATAATCCTCCCATCCTATAACTCCATACTAGTAGTGCTTAGACCCGATGGCCTCTTTTCCCAGGGAAATAAGTTTTTTTTAGGAGTGCTGTCTGTCCATCTGGCTCCCCATCTGTCAATCCTGCACCCAACCATGTATTCTGAACCTGGTGGCTAATTTCACCTCATTCCCTAGAGGGGCAAAAGCTTAAAAGATATAAATATCCCACATGGTTTCTGAAAATCAATCGTGTGACAGACAACGACAAAGCACAGCTCGTTTGAGTGAAAAGTGATGGTATAAGCTCATTAGCTAATTGCTTGGCTCTGGCTGCCAGTTGGCAAGTGCAAATTAGTCACCTCAGCTACCTGTTAGTGACTCTTGGAACTTCATGCAATGCTTCTGGTCAGGTGGCCGAGGCGGAAAGGAGACCTTTGAAGAGGGCATATGTGTGTATGAGGGTAGACAAAAAATGGAATGAAGACTTGTCGAGGGCTGAGTTCAGAGAGAAAATAGTGTTATTGAAGTGGAGAAGCAAAGGAAGAACAGAGGGTACAATTTTGTGGGGGAAGGATCTGTGATTTAAATTTTTAATAGAGCAACTTAGTTGTTCCTGCTGTGCTGGAGGACAGGGTTGGACTTAGCTTCTCCAGTGAGGACTTTCCTTCTCTTTTATCTTCAGAGACTAAGAACAACTGCTCTGGTTAAAAGTAGAGATCCTCATCATCCTATACCTTGTTTCAGATTATTACCAATAGGGAGAGGTTAAGGAAAGAGCAGAAAACCAGGACATGAGTAGATAACATCCTGCAGAAAGAGCCTTATTATTGCCTCTCCGCAGCCAGTAAACAGAGGCACCAGAAGACAAATTGCATTACATTTCAAAAGTTCAATTTAAAACACTCTTAGTAAAGTCACGCAGTACATTTGCCACGGTGACAAAGTCAGAGCATCCAGCTTCTAAATCTCTGGTGTTGGAATTTCCCTGGCGTAAGTGGCAGCAGAGCTGCCCTGCTCACCCCTGCATTCAGTTGGCAGGCCTGGTGTTCCAGAGTGAATTACTACCTTTGGTCCAACAGTGGAGAATGAAAACCTACTTCTGGCTCAGTCCTACCACCAGTTAAGCAGATCCAACTGCCACTTCTCTTTAAAATACTTTTTTGGCATTATTTAGTACCATTCCACTCCCAGAACACTTGGTTTTCCTCGTCCCCCCTGCCCTTACTGCTTACATTCCCTTCTGTGTCTAATGCACGTTCACCCTCAGTGTAAAAACATAAAACACAAACATTCAGAACAGGCAGACACCTAAAAAATCAGCTGAATTCAGAATTTCCAGTGTCAGATGATAGGGCACCCGAGCTAACTCACTGATAAAACATGGGGTAAGAAAACTCTGTGATCTACACAGATAGCTTAAGCTTCTGCTGTGCTAATTGCTATTACAACCTTAAGCTAATATTTGAGCCTTTCTTTTGAGCAAGGATGTGTAACAATTAGATTACAGGATTTGGGGCATTACAAAGAGAGATAAAAGCAGCCGTTTCGTCATGGTATGTGGTATTTTGTTTACATAGAGATAATAGCAATGATGATAATAATAGTATTAATAATAACTATTCTATTTAGGTCCAAGTTCAGATTTCAGGTGCATTAGACCAGATCTGGAATAAACCTTTGGGCTACAACAGAACTATCCTGAATTTATTCAGGATGAAGCATGCAGATCTCTAGTCAGGGACTATTTTGCAGTTGCTGAAAAGCCCAGCATGGTGCACAATGAGCTGTAGCTACTCATAGTCGTAAAGAGTGAGCCAACATTTCTGAAGTAGAGTTTGAACTTGGATATTTCTCTGCACTTCTGTCCTGAGCATTACTAAGAACTCTGATGGCATCTATTGCACCCTGGTCCTCATGAATGCATGACAATTCTCCAATGAAAGGGAGATGGTTTTTTTTGCTCTCTATGATCCTTATGCTTTCCTCTCTCCCTCCTCCAAATGCGTGTGTTTATGTAAGAACACAATATGCTTGAATACAGTGATAATGCATAGCATGGAGAAAAAAACAAACAATGATAAACTACAGAGAAAAAACTGTTCACTCTAGCAACATGTCAGAATTATTACATATTATGTTTTAGTGTGCCTGGGTCAACATCTTTAGAACTTTCTACAGTATATTAAAAAGAAAAGACATTTTCTTGTGCATATTTTTAGGGCATGTTTTGCTATTTCACACTGTGGTTTTTTATTTCTTCTCCTAGGCACCCAACGGAGAAAAAAAAATAAAAAATAAATCACCCCATGTCCATAACAACAGCCAGCTCTTCTGATGAGCCTTAGAATTCCTTGCCTCTGAGGTAAATCAGTTTACACAAATGAGTATTTGGCCCCTCAAATTTTGCTGCTGCTGAGATCCTGGAATATAAATGACAAAGACCCCCCCCCCAACCAAAAACAGAAATTGAGATTTTCCTCTGTTTTAGATGCTAAAATCAAACTTCCTAACCATAAGAATTTTTCCAAGTATTTACCACCAATGGCCTGGAAGACAGAATCAGTCACACAAAGCAAAGCAAATGTGTGTATCCACTCAGGAATATTAAAAGTGCTATTACAGCATTAAAAAATAAACATATTTGCTAGCAATGGATTTAAAGTAACTCCCAGCAGCAGAAAATCTTATCCCATAGTCACATACAGCAAACAAGCAAAGCAACTTAACAGAAAAAAGACAAGTTTCTTTCTTTTAGCAAGCCCTCATTCCTTGTTTAGCCTATCATAAATATATAGGAAACCTAAAAGCAGGCAAGGTAGCCAGATAGGATGATATTTTTTCTTACCCATAGACAACAAGGTCCTTTAAGAGAACTGCATCCTGCAGACTGTCGATCCTTGGTTGAAAACTTGAAAAACAGGTTTTAAGCAAAAACTCTTTTGAGAATTAAATCCAGACTCAAGAGGCTGAAAGCATCACTTGAAACAGTCAGTTTAATTTATTCAAATAAAAGCCACATAGCTCAAGGACAGGTGAGTAGGTAAATAAGCCATCATCAACCCCTTCTTGGCAAAGAAAGATACCGTGAAAAGCCTGCATTAAAGTAGATCTCTGCTTAGGAAATGAAGGAGCCGCAGGTATAGACATTTGATTTATTTTTTTCTGAGTGTGGCACAGGGGAGCTTGCACTGGCTCAACCTGTTGTAATCGAACATGTGAGTTGCTAGTTGTTGCGACGATATTGCAGCAGCC
The DNA here is from genome assembly GCF_000700745.2 of Antrostomus carolinensis. Classification (NCBI taxonomy): domain Eukaryota; kingdom Metazoa; phylum Chordata; class Aves; order Caprimulgiformes; family Caprimulgidae; genus Antrostomus; species Antrostomus carolinensis. The sequence goes on from NW_010332279.1 coordinate 12,268, forward strand.
TCTTCGTTAAAGAGCCTGTGTCTTTAGCAGCAACGATTAATTTCTTACATATAAAATCAAGCCATTGCTGTGCTATTGCTCTCTGGTTCTTTTCTCTCCCTTTATCACCTTTTTTTCTCCTCCTTTTTTTCTTGCAGTGAAGAAGAAGGAATGTGGTGAAAGAAAGAGAAATACTATATATTTCTGATTTGCTGAGCTGGCAATCCTTTTGCTACTTGATTTCACTTTAATAGGACCTTCTTGTTACCCATCTACAGCAGCTCAGCATGGAAAACCTGTGCATCTAAAGGTTGAAAGCTTGAGGCAAATCTTGCCTCCCTGCAGCTCTAGATGGGGTGAGGGAGAGACAAAGTCACCTGGTTGTTTTGCAAACAGCATTAAGGCAGTTCAGGGAAGTGTAGGTTAAGGATATAATCTCCCCCATAAATTAATCTCCAGCAGGCTTCTACTCTTTCTAAAGGCAAAAAAGCTAAGCAAAGAGTCAAATAGATTTTAAAAGTGTGTAACTGTTCAAGGAGAAGTGGTCAAAAGATTCCTCCCATGTGAGATGTGAGTGCATTTTTGTGCAGCTTGTGCAGGTGTGTGCTTGTGTACACCCATAAGGGACCACGTAACAGAAAGGTCTGAGTTTGGCAAGTGAAAAGAGAGGGATAAAAACCCCACAACTATGTGTCTGGGCAACCTTCAGCTGTGTGTTGGTGTGCAGGAATAAGCATGTGCTTCTGCACACACATTCACTTATAGGCAGTGCTGGGACCACCTGCACAAGTCCAAGATCTTTCAAGGATGTCCCTCTCATCCACACTGTTGGAAAGGTAACCCCAGTATAAAGTAGCCTCTGGAATATAATATTAAAATCTTACATTTAAAACCAAAACTGCATTTGGAGCCCGGGCTGCACTTGTGTTTTCCAGCACTTACTCTGGGACTTAAAATCCAACACCGATGTGAGTCTTGTTGCTAGGGGTTGTACCTGAGAGTTAGCTTGGAGACACCTCATTTCTTGATCGGGAGGAAACAGAGGGTAAGATCATTGCGGAGAGGAACCAAAAAGGATTAAACCAGGCGTTTGTGTCGGTGGGGGGGTATTTCAGCTCTGCAAACACAAGACCTGACATTTTTCCTGGTTGCTCTGCACAGCAGCAGGACGGAACATGCTGGGAAGCTTGTGTGTACCACTTCCCTCTGCTGGAGACAGCCCAGACTGTTACCTGTTTCCCTCCATCCCAGGATATTTCTATACGTACCAAAAATGCTCCAACCCCTATCATCCAGCACAGTAGCTATAATGAAGTAGCTGCAAATAATTTCAGTAATTTTCATTTATATAAAAATCTTGATGCTGACAGTGGGGTGGAACAGAACAGCTCTTACAGCACACGGCAGAAAAAATAGGACTAGAGGAAAGGGATGTGTGCTGCAGAGATTGTTTAAGCTGACACATTTCAAAAGGAGCCAGAATACTACAGCCTGGACATGTAACACTTCTTAAAATAAGAATGAACTGTCTGATTGCTCACAGCTTTGCACGGCCACACACATCCCCACTACCACCAACACTCTTTGCAGCACCAGTCAGGGATTGCTTTGAGTTTTTTAATATACTGATGGTCATATAACCATGCATGGATCAGGCTTGTTTTGGGGCTTGTGCAAGATCACAGGTCAAGGGAATGTGGGGGACAGAATAAATTAGTGGAGAGAAGAATCTGTCTGCAAGCTATCTTCCCTGCTCCCCTCTTGCATCATCTTCAGGCATTAAAAATACCTGGTGTGATACTGTATAGCAGATAGCTTTTCCCACCTGTCCCTTACATACACATTGTAAACATCAGTGGTTTTATGACTAAGACCAGCTATAGGCTGTAGAAATGTATAGCCCAGATGGAAACAGATTTTTTTTTTTTTATTTTTTATTTTTTTTTTAATTTTCATCTTTCAAGTGTGCAGAACACTTTTTAATGTTTAAAAGTGTTATATTTCCCCTTGGATAAATACTTATGGCATCCTTCATTAGCCTTGTAGGACCAGACCCAACTGGACCACTACCCTTGCAAGCCCACTGACTGCCACAGGCTTTAAGAGTAATGGGAAAGTCATGGAGACTCAAGGCTGACCAGCAGCCTCCGCATCTCCCATGGGTGGCCTCCTGATACTCTGCCATTTTGCTGATATCCTCATCATCATCCTCACATGAGTGTTCCTCTGAGAGGAGTTGTAATCTGGTAGCACTTTACCATCAATACACTAAATCCTATCAAGATGGGGTTTTGTTTGTTTGTTTGTTTGTTTTAAGAGCAGAGAGGGCTTTTTAAGTTGCAGGGAGACAAAAGCATGTTTCACAACAGGGTACACAGTTGGAGACGAAAGCTCTGCATTTATTACAAAGTTATTATTCATTAGCAAATGAAAATTTAACATAGTCAAGTTTATGTTTTCTTTCTTGATTACCTACCAGTGTAATCAAATAACTCAATTTTGTAAATGTTGTGTATTCTCCCTGGCTTCCTGCAATATCAGTGGCTGTAGACTAGCCAACCATGCTGCCTCCTCTGTCACATTTACCCACACCACTTTGAAACAACACTTGTTCTGTGCTTCAGTTGTAAATCCAGCTTCAGTAAAACATCATCAAACACCCATTTTTGTATGAAAAATGGGGAGTGAGAAAATATGGAGAGATTCCATCATGTCACTACTTTATTTATTCCTGAGTGGAGAGGGGTGGCATTTGACTCAAAAATTGAATTATGACACTGATTAAAACCAGCAGAGATACTTGTTGCAAACAGGAGGAACAAAGCTGGTGAGACTCTTTGTTAAATAAGCAGCACAATAAAGCTGGAAATAAAAGGAAACAAGCTTCCCGTGCCTCCTGTGTGTGCCTACACTGACATTTTACTTTGCATCAGCAGGGTTCTATTGAGGCGAATGGCAAATCTGTTGATAGTCCCCACTTAATGTTATTTGGTTGGTATCTCAGAGTTGTCTTGAAGCAAACTGGATCCCTTTCAGGTGAATGTGAAGGGGAAGGTGGGCTTCAGAAGTCCACTTAATGTTCCAGCCACTAATAAGCATTTACTCTATGGGGCTAGATTAGAACTAGCTTAAAGCAGTGCACCAAAAACATTTTAATGTGGAAGTCACATCTTCAGAATAAACTCCTCCAATCTATAAATCTACTCCTGCTATGCTGTACTATGTTGCTGTAGCTCAGGAGACCAGAAGTCAAGTGGATTTCTTCACCCAAGTACAAGTATCAAGAAAATCATGTGACAAAAACCAAAATAACAGCCTGAGGGACACATGAAAGGATGAAGTCAGCCCAGGGCATCCTAGACTCTGTCTGCACCAGCATTTCTTACAGAGATCTATACTACTAGGACAGATCTTGGTATGATGAGATAAGAAGACAACTGAAAGATACTAAAACCATGGTATGTCAAGATATTCCTCAGCACAAGAAAGACATGGACGTGTCATGTGGGTCCACAGGAGGCCACAAAATATGATCAGAGGGATGGAACACCTTTGCTGGGAAGAAAAGCTGAGGGATTTGGGGTTGTTCAGCCTGGAGAAGAGAAGGCCCCAGGGAGACCTAATTTCAGCATTTCAATATTTGAAAAGGGCCTATAAAAAAGATGGGGACAGACTTTTTAGCAGATCTTGTAGCGATAGGACAAGGAGTAATGGTTTTAAACTAGAAGAGGGAAGATTTAGACTGGATATTAGGGAGACATTTTTTACAATGAGGGTGGTGAGACACTGGAACAGGTTTCCCAGAGAGGTGGTAGGTGCCCCATCTCTGGAAGCATTCAAGGTCAGGTTGGACGGGGCTCTGAGCAACCTGATCTGGTTGAAGATGTCCCTGCTCACTGCTGGGGGGTTGGACTAGGTGACCTTTAAAGGTTGCTTCCAACTGAAACCATTCTATGATTCCATGATTAAGGCAGAATTCCTCCTGATGATCTATGACCTAGACAGGAGTTGTCACAGGAAAGCTATTGAAAGAAAGTGGAAAAAATAGGGA
>NW_010332279.1:16360-20636 GCF_000700745.2 Antrostomus carolinensis
AAAGATGACGGTGATCTGTCCCTCCAGTTAAATGTTTTGCACTTGAATTTCAAGAAATGGCACAATGACTATTGTGTAAAACAGAAAATATAGGTTATTTGTTCATATTTGAAAACAATGGATACATTTATCCCATGTACAACTGCACTGAAGCCAAACAAATTACAGAAATGAGGTTAATCTGCAGTGGTCATTCATGCCCTTGGGTGAGATCTAAATCTCATTGGAAGTGTGGAAAGTTAGGCTTCCACTTACTGTGTCAAATTGATGAAAACCTCCATAGGTACTTCTTTATTCTTTATTCATGTTAAAACAAAACAAAAAAAAAAAAAAAAAAAAGAAATGAAGAAGAAGAAGGCAAAAAATAAAAAGAAGAAAAAAATAAGGAAAATAAAAAGGAAAAGAAAAAAATAATAATAAAAAAAGGCAAAAATATAACCAGAATATTTTAAGGTGTATATTAAAAGGACTGCTCTCTGAATGAATAGGAAATGGTTTTTCTTCCTGATAAATAAATTATGATTTTATTATTTCAAGCAAGGAAACATAACTAAATGATAGAGCATACTGACCACAGATCAGGTGCTTTATTTGCAATAATATTTGGTCTTTGTCTGATATCCCTGATTATCTCCCACTGTATACCTTAATCTGGCTGTGATTGTCCCTGCAGTTAGGGTGTGGTACTGGAAATAGTACTAACATACACATTTTTGGAGCTAATTTTAAAAATGGTTTCCATCCTATTTTCCAGGTATTCCTTACCATTATACTCTCCCTTGACCATAAAAAAATAACAGGCTATAGATAAAATCAGAAGATTAATACAGTTAAATGGTGACTTCCTTTACAAAAGAAATTAAAAAGAAAACATTCTTTGTCTCATCAGAGTGAGTGCCTGCAACAGGATGAGCCTGAGCAGGGACAGTGATGGAGGGAGAGACCTGAGGCAATGCAAGAACTGCACCAGAAGCTTCCCAGGGACTGTCATTTTGGCTGAAGACAGAGAGGCTTGGCAGGGCTACAACCAGTCCATCATCCTCTTGGAGAAAAAACAATGCTTTGGGGCTGATTAGGGAGGAAACATTAACCTTAAATTTATTTCCAAATATGTTATTTCTTCCTTAAATTGATTTGAAAATATTTAAAAAAAAAAAAAAAGTTTTTGTAGAAGTGACATACAAAATAACACAACATATTTATTGAGAAGTGGAAACTATTCTGGTCTGTAGATGTTAATGCACAGTCAGAGTGGTACTGGAGCCTCTGTGGCCTCTTTCTCCCCCAAGATGAGTTGCAATGCCTCACAGGGGTCTGAACAGAGGATGCCGCAGTGAGTTTTCAGTCCTTAGACAAGGCACTTCTGAGCCTCAGTTTCCCTCATCCTGAAAAGTTAAATAAGACATACTTGCTGAACCTTTCACAGTTATTTGATATCCTCTACTAGAAAAAGAAGAGTAATTCTGCTAAAATATTTAGTACCAAATGTTTTCCCATCCACAGGGACAGGAAACAAGAATGTTTTCAGAAGAGCTACAGCACTTGACCACCAGCTTGGTAAAGCTCTATCAGACCTGCAAACTGCAATAAATATTATGTAGATAAATATAACTTCACCATTCTTGTGTATCTAGTCTTTACATAGTAAGATGTGTGAGGGCCTCTCCAGAGGTGTCCTTGGTCAGGACTGGTCTTTTCCTGCAGCTTTTTTCTATTCATCTGTCTTGTGCTTTGCTCTGTACAAATATTTGCAATGATTTGTAAGCAATCTATGCAGAGGTCGGCCCAGCTAGGAATTATTATTACACTCAGACAGCTTTATGCATTGACAGAAGATAAAATACATCCATCTCCTTAATACTATATATAGACTTTCTCTATATATAGTATTAAAGTGTTCTTACTGACATTCTAACCAGTAGCTTGCATTTGTATTTATACTTTTTTTTTTTTCCTGTAGACCTACCACAGTAGTGTTCAAATTGAATCAAGATAGCTGTGTTTAGTTTTGTTCCAGACTATATAGTTTCTAACATTGCAGGGATACTGTGGTTCAGAGCATAACTCTTCAGACCAGGAGTCTGGATAACTGCTACTGAGCAACTGTGCACTCAAGTTGTCTTAACTTCCTTGTAAACTGAGGAGAGCAGTGATTTGTAAAACTGACATGAGATCTGTGGCTGGAAATTGTCAGGTAGATGCCAAATGTGACTATAAATATAATTTGAGCAGCTAAAGGGGTTGGAGCCAGGAGCCAAGCTCTTTCAGAAGTTCATTTTTAAACTAAGGATGCTAAAAATCTTCAGGTTCCCTACCTAAGCTAGACTGCTTTCAGAGCTTGCCAGATCATCCACACTAAATTTAGTAAGACAATTGGAGAAGGGAGTACAGTCAAGAAGGCAGGTCGCCTCCGCCAAGCCACTAAAATCAGCAGGATCAGTATTAAGTATCATATCAAAGCTAAGGTTGTTAGAAGACTACATTCTACATCTAGCAGCGATCTAGAACCTCAACAGGGATTTTGAGTTGCTAATAAAATTAAGATTAAATATGCATCCCTACACAGAAAAACAGTCCAGTATTTTTTTTTTTTTTTTCTCTCTCCATCACCACTGATTTCTGGTTGAAAAGTCCATAATCCATAGTAGCTGCTGCAGCTCTTCTAAGATTTCTAAAGCAAAGTCACTGCAGCCCATTGCGAAATCTATTCTCCGTTCTAAAGGTTCAATGACCGGGGGGTCAGTGTTGTTAATATGAATTTCTACGCTGATGCAGCCATAGTGTTAAATGACAAGGATGACAGTATTGTTAATTTATGCAGGCACTGAAAAGAGAGCTAACCCATAATTTTGTTATGTTTTCAGGGTTTGACTTTTGTTCTAAATGTCAACAGGGTGTGCAAATGCCATGCAAGTCTCCCTTAGGACTTGGCTCAAGTTCATAAGCAGATATTTCTGAGGATGTCTTGGATTCATGAACTTAAGAAACTCAGCTTAAATATAGAAAGGGAAAAACAGCTGTAATAGACAATGTGAAACTACTGTATGAACTCCTGAAGATTCCTGTTTGTATTTATATATATGCACACATGTGTACACACACATATGCCTGTACACTATGCAGCCGGGATTTCAAGATAAACTTATTATCCAATTTTGAACAACCCTGAAGTTTAATTTTCAATTTTCTTTTTTGCATTACATTTCTAGCTGATTTACTTATTTTTCCCCATTTCCCTTTTATTTATTTATTTATTTTAAGTAGATGTTGAAAACTACTTAGAATTATAGTCCTGGAAGATGTCTCTTCAAAATAAATATATAAGCACTGGGAGAGGAGACACCTCTAGACTACTCCAACCTGCGTCAGCCTATTTCTGCATGGAAATGGTTGTAGATGTGAAAGACCTGATGACACAAAAGTTCCTATGCAGATCCCTCCAGGGCATGGCAGTGCTGCATTGTTTGGCAGGGCTGAATGGAACAATCTGTGCAAAAGGCTGCCCTTGCACTTGTTCATGCAAATAGAAGACTTGTGTAGCTCTTCATTGTCTGAAGATCTGGAAGACAATGTCTATTCTTGATCAGGATATAGGATATTTTAGAAGTTATTGTTTCTTAAACATGTAGAGGACATAGAAAGATTTGAAAAAGAGAGATTCTCAAAAGAGGACCTCTCTGAAGGTCTTTATTCTTTTGGTAGCATTCTCAGGTAAATTTCCTTGGTAAGGAGAGCTTGGGAAAATTTGAGTGAAACTGTAAAACTAGCTGAGAAATAGTCTAAGAATCAGGCAAAAGTAAGGATGAATGTCCTAGGTTTGCTAGGATAGAGTTAGTTTCCTTCTTGTTATCTAGAAAGCACTGTGTTTTGGTTTCAATATGAAATTTGTTATGAGAAGAATGTTGATAATGTACTAGTGTTTTTAGTTGTTGCTGGAAATCCAAGGACATTGTGTTTTGATAGTTTGCAAGTGTAAAAAACTAGGAGAGGGAAGTGTAGTAATTAGCAAATCCCCAAATTGGCATTTGGATATGTCAATGAGATATTCCAAATCATGTCATGTTCAGTATATTAACGAGGGTTGAAAAGAAAACTAAGGATTCTGTCAGGGATTGTTCAGGCTCCCTCTTCCAGGGTTGTGGTTTTCGGGTTTGGGACTGTCGCTGCTCTGAGATCATTAACTGGAGACAGGCTGGGCACTGGTCTGTGGGTGGTGAGCAACTTCACAGTGCATCATTCATTTGCATATTATTAATTATTATTATTATTATTATTA
>NW_010332280.1:0-1841 GCF_000700745.2 Antrostomus carolinensis
ATATATATATATATATACACGTATATATATACACGATTTTTTTTTTTGCTCTGAATTTAGAAAGAACCCCAGAGTATTAAACTGTTGGATGGATATCCTGACTTTTGCAATAAGTTCTCTTAAGTATGACAGAAAGTGTGACTGTACTATTGGCTTTTGTACTCTAAATTTTGTAAGGAATAATTACTTTTGTTATGTGTTTGCTCAGTAAGGCCTTGATTCCTCATTTTCAAACTCTAGCTATTGCTGCAATGCAAATATTAAATAATAAATGTTCCTATATTACTCTTTCACAGTTTTGTAAGAGAAAACATGTCATGGTTAAACATGCCTGTTCACCTTGGAATGTTGTTCAGTTGAAAACTTATTATTTCTAAATTAAAAGCTTTCTACAGCACAGTCTATTTAGCATTTTTTCCCTTTTGTCTGCTTATAGTATATGTTGAGGAGATTAAAAGTCAACTGGAATCACAGTGTTTTTAAACGCTGCCTGGTGTTTCAAGATATTATTGTTTCCACCCCAAGGAAAACAAACTGATACTCTCAAAGCCTATTTATGACTTTCTTGTTGAAGTGGTAGATTTTAAAATAATTTTCTTTGCTTGCAGATTTTTCATTTAGGACTTGGGAAATTGTGATCAGTGAGACAGTACCAAATTTTGATTTGCTTGGAGTGGGATTTAGCTTACATATTAAAACATATAGAGTTATATGTCTGCTTATAAATGTCTGCATGTGAGCTACACAGCTTATGTACTCCTTTTCTTTTGCTCCTGAATGCCAACAGGGTTTGATTTGCAGATATGTCTAGCTGGCCACGTGAAATGGCTGCTGGTGTTGGTATGATGGAGGACTGTAGGAATGAAGGAAAAGTTTATGTTAAAAATTAAATATTAATACTTTTCTAGGTAGTATTCTGAATATTTACACAGAAGTTATATTAAACATTATTTCAAATATTTTACACCATATTATGTTTATTTCTTCAGGATCTATATTTTTCATCGGGTTTCATTCTCCTCTGATCCTTTGTGCATATGATTGAAATGTGACAGAGGGAGTTCACAAGGATTATTCTAGTCTATCAAATCAAACCCCCATATTAGAGCCTCCTTCCAAGCCAAGCTACAATTTGGTGCTTTCTTAAAAACAAACAAACAAGCAAACAAAACCCCCAAAGCTATGAGAAACAAGTATAAGTCTTTTATATTATCTCCCAGTTTCTGGAAATCAGCAAGTTACAGATTTCCTGAAACATGTTTTCTTCTTCAGGCATGTGTTAAATAGTCGTTGGTGGTTCTATGGATTTGTCTAATTTTTCCACCAGGACCCTACCATTGAGGCGGAGAAAATATTATTACATTCAGTGTCTGTTCTTCTAGAAAGTACCTCAGGATGTGAGATTCAGTTGGACTTGACATATTAATTAAAAAAAAAAAAAAATCAATGGCATTTGTATTCAGTTCTGAAAGTGTTAGGTAGTCCTGCAAAGTCTTAAGTTTTCTTGATGCTACTGAAGCCAGGGAAATGAAGGTAAGCAGCTTTCAAAATAAAATGGTCAGTGTATTTTCATTTGAGGAAATATCTGAAGGTAAACAGTTGTCATTCGTTGGCAAAGCACAAAAGTCTAAGACAACTGCTGAACAAGAGAGTCATATCTTGTGAGATCCAATCTAAGCAGAGAAGACATTCTAAATATTGCTTACCTTCTCTCATTTTATTTCTTATCAAAGACTGAAGCCAAGATGTTTCTTTGCTTCTCTTTAGTATTATTGCTTCTTTTTAATATATTATTTCAAGAAGTGAATATCATTGCTTAAAAGATGATAACATATTTTAGG
>NW_010332280.1:1947-27720 GCF_000700745.2 Antrostomus carolinensis
GAAGAAAATATGTTTGAAAATTAAGGAAATTACTCTGAAAATGCAATATTAAAATGATGGTGAAAAGATATGCTTATATTGTTTTGTAGATACTACCCTTCATTAAATAATAATTTCTACTTTTTTTTTTTTTTTTTTTTTTTTGGTTTTTGAAAAAAAAAAAAAGTTTAAAAGCCTTTTTTGGTTTTTTTTTTAACCCCCTACAGGCCAAGGCAATTTGTCTGTGATGTCTAAATAAGAAAATGACATTTGCATGAATGAAGCATTTTATTGTTTTTCTCTATGACCTGCAAGGGAAATTAATGGTAAAAAGATGATTGCCATCAATTGCAAATTTTTATCATAAGTGTAACTGATGATTGCAGGTTACAAGTGCTTTGAAGTAAAAAGTACATAGGATATACTTCTCTAACAGACAAATTCCTCCTTTCTACTCAGCAGCTTGCAGCCCTTTCTTACTGAAATATGACCATAAATGTTTTATTTCAGAACTGATTTCAACAGTTCTTAAGGTCTCCTGAGCAATCTCTGGCTAAAAAAATGTAAGCCAATATAATTAGACTGGGTATCACTCTTTCATTGAAAGGGAAGGACAGTGTTAAAAATTACAGGTTAAAAATGCAGAAGATCTGGTGTCATCTGTGCTTGCATCACAGTCTGATCTATTAATCTGCATGCAGGTAAGCATTCCACTCAACTATATGTAGGAATAAGCATCACTATTATTATTATACCAAGAACCTGGCACAATACCAACCTAGAGGTTTGTGAAGAAACATAATATTCTGTCATGAAAATCAGGTATACCTGAGAAATTGGTTGTGCTTTATGCTGAAACTGTCAGAGCAGAGGAAGAGGGGAACAAAAATCTCAGCTGAACTCAGTGGATTTCTCATTGCAAAATAAATCAGAGTTATCTTCAGGTTTGGCAGGAGGATTGTGGCAATTTAATATAGAACCAGAAGCATAGAATTATTTGGGATAGAAGGGACCCTTAAAGATCATCTAGTACAACTCCCCTGCCATAGGCAGGGATGTCTTGCACTAGATCAAGTCACACAAACACCCCTTCAACCTGACCTTGAACACTTCCAGTGATGGGGCATCCACAGCTTCTTTGAGCAAGCCATTCCTGTGTCTCACCACCCTCATGTAAAAAGTTCCTTTCTTATGTCCAATTTAAACCTACCCTCTTTCAGTTTAAATCCATAGTCCCTTGTCCTGTCAGTACAGGCCTGGATAAAAAGTCTCTCTCCATCTTTCTTATAAGCCCCCTTTAAGTATTGAAAGGCTGCAATAAGGTCTCCCCAGAGCCTTCTCTTCTCCAGACTGAACAACTCCAACTCTCTCAGACTTTCTTCATAGGAGAAATGTTTTAGCCCGATAACTCTTTGGATGCAGCCATCCAGCCAATTCCTTATTCATCTAACTGTCCACCCATCAAACCCATGTGTCTCCAATTGAACAGCAAGAGTGTTGTCAGGGACCAAAACAGAGACCTTGGAGACATCTAAGTTCTTCCCTTGTCCAGTGATGCAGTGACTTCATTGTAGAAGGCCACTTGATTAGTCAGGCATAGTGTGGCCTTGGTGAAGCCATGTTGACTCTCTAATCACTTCTCTGTCTCCTGTATGTTTCAACATATCGAATCTGTTCAATTATCTTAATAGGCAAGAAGATGAGGCTGACTGGTTGGTAAAACATGGACACACAATGTATGTCTTAAAATGAGTAAGCAGGAAGAAACACATGTGACTGATTGTTGAAATTTTAGATTACTTACAATCTGTATATACTTCTATTGCATTTATAGATACAAGGGAAACATAGTAATACAGAGAAACTAAATTACTCTAGAATAACAGATATCTAATTAATTAGAAAGCTGTTTTTCAGCATATGGACCTTGTCTTTGTTTCTGAGTGTGTGAAACAATATTTTAGGGTGTTGCATAAGTAAATGGGGAGCAAAGCATTAGGGATGATGTGATTAATTTTGAAGACAAGACACACTCTTTGTCTTACCCTGTTGTTTTGCTGTTACTGTATTGTTTTTCTCCACTCAGTCTACCAGTTAGTAAGATGAACAGTTATGTGGCAGCTGGTCAGTTGGTTGAAATCAGGACAGATGCCTTGAGAGTACGAAATAGCCTAGTACTCAGGGTATTGTTTTATGAGACAGGTAGTATAAAAGGTCTTAGAATTATGGCATAATAGGCTTTTTACAGTTGTAGCCAAAGCAGGATAATAACATGGAAGGGTCTGCTTTTGGTCATCTTTATTTTTACTAAACATGATTTCAGCCAGTGACATCCTAAGTGAAGGGGTATTTGCAACGTATCCTGTCAGCCCTAATAGAGTTTTTTGTTTGTTTTGCTTTATTTTGTTTTATTCTTTGCAATTAAGTGTTTATGCTGTTACTACTACTACTACTACATCTTCTACTGCTACTACTATTAGCAAATTGTGGGATTATGTTATCTACTGCCAAAAGATAATTGATTTAGAGGTTCTCAGTTTAAGAATAACTATCAACACTTGCCTTTTAGTTGTTTGTAAATGTGGTTCACTTCTAGTGATAGCATTTATTTTGTCACAGGATTCATCATCCAGATTGGTCAGGGCTAATCATCCAGTTCAGTCATTAACTATGAATTACTCAAATGTGAAAGAGATTAACAGAACCACATCAACATGGACAGCACATGAGAAGGCATCTTATTGATTTCAAAATGCAGAATCAATTAGTCAAATCTTACTCTCATGAAAATCAATTACGTGCTGTTTTCTGACTTTAGGTGGAAATTGAAGTCCATATTGTAATAACCATCTATTTCTTTAGATTTTCTTTTGTGGATGTTAGAGCTTGTAATTCCAGCATTCTGTGTTCCATATTTCCTTGACATTAATTATTCATTTTCAGCTCTCAGAAGTGCATAACAAAACTCATTGTGGCTTCATAAACTGGTTCACAAAGGATAGCTATTGCAAGTGTATCTTTTTTTTACCAGAAGATTGTTGTGAGCCATCTGGGACAGAGTCCAAAATTTCTTCTTCCCAATTATAATGAAAACTAAGCTTTAAAAATGCACTGCTAGTATGTTCTTTCATTACAATTATTGTTATAAAAATGAATTCAAGGTACAATATGTTATACCTCATCCTTACTGTAATCTTTTTTATGAGAACAAGGTAGTGCAATGTTATTAACTGTTAGAGTATACAGTGGTCTAATGTACCTAGTAGTGTGTTTAGATATTCACACATAGATTAGCTATATTCCATAGTCATCAACAGGTAAGCTTGCTTTGAAAAATGCATGAGGTATTGATTTTATTTCTTCAGCAAAAGATATAATGAGAACACAGCGTGCCACAACAGGAATCTCTCCTTGTGACAATGATTGCAACAAGAATAGAAATATAAACTTGCAGTCCAAATAATTTTTTAAAGACAAGAAGATTCTGATTTCACTGCTTTCTCATTTTTTACTTTCCTCTTTCATGAAAAATCTTGTGTTGTAGCAACAAAATTCTGCTCTCACATCATCCAGATAAATCATCTTCAGATAATGGGACTATTTGAAATACATATTGAATACGTCACTTCTCTCTTTCTCTGATTCTCCTTCTATTCCATTTGTCCAGTATAATACCATCCTAACCAACAAAATGCATACTGAAGATCAAAGGATACAGCTAGTATTTATATAAACATATATATATATATATATAAAAAATTTATTCTTCTCCTTTATCATCCATCTATATCTGATTGTCACCTTCTCTGGATAAGTATATAGCACACTGTGAGTGACAGCACAGTTCAAATAGTTCATTAAAATAATTGTTGTCTGCATTATAAGTGTGGAATTTAGTTGTTGGGGTTTTTGTTTGTTTACTTGTTTTAATTTATGGCCAAAAGAGGTTTTTTTCCTTTTTTCAGAATTTCATGTGTACTGACCCCAGCAGAGGCAAGGATCTGACATCTGTTCTGAGTTTGTTGAAAAAACAGAACAGAAGCTTTAAGACAGTTATTTTTTATAGATGTTTCCCTTAGTATACTTTAGTATATGAGACGCGTGACTTCTGTTTCTTTTTTCAGTAGATCTTTTTGTTGGATTATCCTTTCCCCTTTCTTCCCATGTTTCTCTCTCTTTCACCCTCTTTCTACACACTTTTTGATTCCTTTTATCCACTCAAGACTTCAACTATGATTTCTCTGTCAAACATTAATTTACTTTATACTTCTGTCTTTATTAATCTTATGCTATGTCATCTTCCCTCTATAATTACGAAGGATATCATGCTGCTCATTTTCCAAAGGCCAAAGCTGAACATTTTCTAAAACCCTTCCTAATTTTTACAACATTATTATCTTTGACATTCGTTGCCAAGCTGACTCATTTTCAATTCTTCTCTCTATTTTCATGAATATCTCTAAGTTTGTGTTCTGTCATTCATCTGTTAAAAGTAGAGATATATAGTCCACTCACACATTGACTCTTTTTAATATTTTCAGTTAGCATTCTCACCTCAGAGCTGTGGTTTTCTTATAAAAGACTACGGCCTTCATTACTAGCTCTCCTAGTTATCATGGTTACTAATTTCAACATTTTGAAGGCTTAAGGGAAAAATATTCTTGCACATTAATCTAATTTTATTGCTGTTGTTTGGCCAGCAAATGCAAAAATGAAAGGAGGATTTGGACAACTGTTTTTGCAGATACTGCATAACTCCTTATAAATGTATTTCCAAGTGAATTAATTTTAGTTATATATTTTGGTATGATTTACTTTATTTTTCTTTATTTTCAGTATCCATTTGCCAACAAGGTTGGTAAAAGGAATAATTTTATGTTTATCAAGCACAGACTCATGGAACGCAAACAATATACCTACCTCAGGTTATAGCTGAATAAGAAGCAATACTACTGTCAAATTTTCATTGATTATATGACAATAATATTTTGCTTAGTAACTACTCTGTACTAACTGAAAAAGATCAAGTGTTCTGGAACTGCAATGATAAGCCCATAAACAAACTGTGCAATCAAAAGAAGACACAGACAGATGTGGAACAGGGCAAGAAAACCACTGTAATCAGTCGTTGTGATACTTCATATTAAGTAGACTGATAATTTGATGTGACTTCTCACAACTTACTGCACATAAGCCTTGCACTGTCAATATTCTATTTACATTGCTTGAGTTACTATGCTTGGAGAAAAAACTTCACCCATCCCAGGAGACCATATTGACATTTCCTTGTGTTTTAAACTACCCTTGTAAATATTTGATTCACCTATTGTTGCCGTTAAAATATATTGAGTCAGATAGAAATTTTGTTCAAGTCAGAAAATACAATCTTGTACTTCTAACAATGAAATTTAAGAGCAGCATAATAAAAACAGTATTTATTTTCTAATTTCTTTGTAGAAAATAATCTCTCCTCAACACTGAGGAGGCCACAACTGGTGGGCTGTGTCCAGTCTGGGGCTCTCTGGCATGAGAGAGTTGTGGATGTATTGGAATCCAGCACAGGGTCATGAAGATGCTGAAGGGCCTGGAGCACGCAAACTATGTAGAGAGGCCAAGAGAGAGCTGGGACTATTCCGCCTGGAGAAGAAAATGCTCAGGGGGTTCTTATCCATGTGTATTAATACTTAATGGACTAAAGACAGAGAAAGTCTCTTCTCAGTGGTGCCTCATGAAATGCCAAAAGGCAATAGGCACAAACTGAAATACAGGAAATTCCACTTAAATACAAGTAAAAACTTTTTTACGGTGAGGGTAATTGAACATTGAATATATCTGAAGAGGCTGTGTCGTCTCCATCCTTGGACATCTTTAAAGATATCCTTGAAGATACCTTCTGGACACAGCCCTGAGCAACCTGGTGTTGGTGACACTGCTTTGAGCAGTGAAATTGGTCTAGATGAGGCTGCTGAGGCTGCTTCCAACAGGTCTGTCATTCTGTGATTATGTTTAAGTATTTCTATATTGTTTTCTTCAGATTACATCTTGATAACTGAATATTCTTTTTTCTTAATTGAATGTTATGTATAAGCTTTCCAATCTTTTTTTAAAAATTAAAATAGTACAAGATTAAGTAAATTTTTTTGAAAGAAAGCTTACAAATGCAGTGCAAATTCTTTCACACAGCCCAACAAACTTACCCATAATATCTAATGGTATGTAGTAGTATGTAGTAACATTATATAATTGTGATTATATTTATTTTACAAATAGAGAATCTGAAATTGATAGATTTCAGTTTTAAATGTGGCTTGAAGATCAGAAATTTTATTAGTTTTTCGCTCTTGTCAGTGATGTCCAACAGTAGGACAAGGGGCAATGGATGCAGGCTGGAACACAGGAGGTTCCATGTAAACATAAGGAAAATCTTTTTCACTGTGATAGTGATGGGACACTGGAAAAGGCTGCCCAGAGAGGTTGTGGAGTGTCCTTCTCTGGAGGCATTCAAAACCTGCCTGGATGGGCTCCTATGTGACCTACTGTAGGTGATCCTGCTCTGGCAGGGGAGTTGGACTAGATGATCTTTCGAGGTCATTCCAATCCCCAATATTCTGTGATTCTGTGTGCTCACCCTACTATTTTCAAAAGAAAATCAAGAAACTCTGATTAATTTACTTATCCATGTGAAGAACAAGCCTATGGTTCCGTGGTTTCCTGAATGCCAGGTGCCCATCAAGCCACTCTATCACCCCCCTCCTCAACAGGACGGGGAGGGGAGAAAATAAGATGGATCAAAACCCCCAAACTCGTGGCTGCGTGTGCAGAAGCAAAATAACATAATATTTATTCTCTACTTCCCATCAACAGGTGATTGGCCACTTCCCAAGAAGTAGGGCTTCAGTATGCCTTGAGGTTACACCAGAGGACAAATGTAAATAACTAATGCCCTCCCTTCCCCCTCTGTTCTCCTATCTTTTATTTCTGAGCAGATGTCATATGGTATGTCTCTTTGGTCATTTTGGGTCAGCTGTCTTGTCTTTGTGCCCTTCCAAGACCTTCCGCACCCCCAGCCTGCTGGGGTGGTGGTAGTGGGGAAATGTTGGAGAGCCAGCCTTGATGCTGTGCGAGCACTGCTCGTCAGTAACTAAAACACTGGTGTGTCATGAACACCTTTCTAGCTACTATTATGAAACACAGTACTGTGAAGGCTGCTACGGAGAAAATTAACTCCATCTCAGCCAGACCCAATACAGGTTCTTAATTTACACTTCATTCTTAAATATCCAATTTTTGTTTCAATTTTGATAAATGTTAATTATCTTCCTTTAGAACATTTAATAGATGTATAGGTTGTAGTTTTCAAAAGGACTTTCAGATTTAATTTGGATGTTGGACACTGAACTCATTTAAGTACTGAGAAAATACGGTCATATATATTTCCTTGTACACTATAGAAGCGCTGTGATGTTAGAAAAGCTTTTTATTTTCTACTATATATTCTTACTTCAAATTTCAAGCTCCTAGTATGAATTAAGTCTTTCTATCAATTCAAGAGGGAGTAGTATAGTAAATTGAAATAATGAGATTATAGCAAATAACTGAAGCATATTCTGCTGCTAATGTGGTGGCAAATTCTACAAACCCTTATTTATCAGTGTTTATCATACCTCCAAAGTACATAGGCTCAGTGAATGAACTTCTAGGTTTGTTGTCTTCCAGGGAGGATTAAAACATAAATGGTATGGAGGACTGAAACCTTTAGCTATGTTTTACTTTATTAAAGCAGAATTTTATAACCAAGTGTTAATGATCCAGGAACTTTAATAAGGATTAAATACATAGAAAAAAATCAGCAAAAGAAGTGGGAAGGGTTGGAGAGAAAATTGGGAAGTTTGTTTGACTATGTTTTTTAAATGGCAATGTCAATCATATTTCTGTCACAAGAAGACATTTGGGAAGTGATGTTGAAGCATTCAAAGACAACAGCAGCTATCTGCCTATAGAAAAGGATGTTACAGATGCTACATGTTTCTATGATCAGTGTCTTCCTAAAATACATCAATGGTTAATAACCCTTTAGGAGGGACTGTGAAGATATAGTATTTTTTTTAGGTATGTGGTTTTTAGGTATGTGTTTATTTAGGTATGTGTTTTCTAGTTATCCCAGTTATTCTAATTTGTGCACTACTGGGTTGTGCTAGCAAGGAATAATTCTGAGAAACAAAAGAAAGGAATAAGAAGGGTTTTATGCTTAATATTTGTTCTGGTCTATTTCCTACAGTAACCAGAGTTAAAAAACAAAATCAAAACCAATCAGCTATAATATTGTTTTTGGTTTGTCTAGATGCAATAAAATAATAGGAAGTGGTGATGTTGGATAAAAGGCCATGTCATGTGTGCCATCCTTTTACACTTACAATCGGAATACACATCAGGAGGAATCGTGTTGGATCAAGCTAAGCACTCACCTTGTCACTTTTGTCAGTTATCTAAGAAGAAACTGGTCACATCCATAAATAATAAATCTTTAGTGAAGAAGGTGCTGTCACCAAGCAATAATAAATGCTGCATTAGCATCTTACACCAGAGACTCATATTCAGAGTGTCAAAGGGCTTTAATACAGCAATTTGCATCATATTATTGTGCATAATAGTGAATCAGGATTAAGATGTTTTCTAGGGACTTGGAGCAATCTGTTTTCAATTATTAGAAAAAAAGGCAATGAATATACTTTGTTTTCCTAGAATAGAAAAACAGGTAGATAAAAGTATTCATTCTACTTGTTGATGTTTTTCCTTTCTCTTCAGGTCACAGACAGTACTTTTTTAAAGAGACAAGTATGTATCCTTTTTATTCTATTTTAATTATTTTTGAAAATACATTTATTGAGGATTAACCTCTCAGCATCAAAATTCACATCCCGGTTGTAGCCGTTGCTGTCTTAGTTCAGTTGGGGAAATGCTGGCACTTCCTATTAATGAAAGGAACTTAAGCATTCAGTGTGGTGGTGGCTTAGATATAAATGTACTTTTGAAATATAAGACAAAAACTCTAAAATAATTCTAACCTGTAGTGCGTCTGAAGAACCATAGACCATTTCTGCATATGAATGTTACTGTGGTACTAAATGGTACTAAACAGCACTGAAATGACAGAACTGTGCATCCCAGCTAAGCTGAATTTCTTAGCACCTAAAAAAGACCCCAAAGTATTTGCAACTCACAAATAAGGATTGTTGTGACTGTGTCACCAAAGAGTCTTCATCCAGGGAGCTTGTCTGACTCTACCTGCACTATTGGGTTCCACGGGAATAAAAGTATCCATAGGATTCCTGGGTTTTGGTTCATATTAAAATAGTGATTTAATTTTTTGCATTAATTATTAATTCTTGTGAAAAATATATGAGCATTAGAATAGATGCTTGAGCCCAGAACTATTCTTCACAATTTAGTGCATGAATCACTGAATTACTGTGTTGAGCTCTCATTTTTTGTTTTTTCCTAAGTTCTTGAATCCTGTATTTTTGACTGAAAACTCTTTCATAGAGAATGCACTAGAAGTGAAGCCTCGAGTAAGGTGCTCAGGATATTCTGAGAAGGCAGAGTTTGAAACCATTTAGACTAAAAAAAAAATTAAAAAATTCCATTCAAATTTCTCATTTCTACGGGGCAGTAATCACTTGCATGTTGTACAGAAGCTCTGCTTTGTAAGGAAATGTTTGAGTCAATGAAGGCAGTTCCAGATAAGTTCAAGGAAAAAAAGATTTTAACACATCCCTCTTCTTATCTCCTCTTATGCCTCTCTCTTTTTTTTCTTTTTTTCTTTTATTTATCAATGTTCCATCACCTGCTGTTCTAGTTGTTGTGAATCCTCTTCCTAGATATCTTCACTGTGGAAAGAATATGAGTAACTATCTCTGGAGCAAATGGGAGTCTGGCACCACAAAATGGTATCATCATGTCGGTTGTTTTGTGAATCCCTACAGGTTTGTTGTCATTTGAATGTACAGGCTGATCCAGTATGTTTCTGGTATCTACAATCTAAGATAAATATACATACTGACAATATCAAACTCCATATACTTGCCTACCGTCTAACAGTGTTTCTAAAATAAATCTTAGCAATATTAGAATGGAGAGGAAAAATAAAAAGTGGAGGTTTTCCATAGATTTTTATTTTCCATTATAAGGTACAGCTTTGCTTACGTTGCTGTCAGTGTAGTATTACTGACTGTAATATTACAGAACTGTAATATTGAACTATACGGTTGC
Organism: Antrostomus carolinensis; assembly: GCF_000700745.2. NCBI lineage: Eukaryota > Metazoa > Chordata > Aves > Caprimulgiformes > Caprimulgidae > Antrostomus > Antrostomus carolinensis. The sequence continues at coordinate 12,196 of NW_010332280.1, forward strand.
AAACCCAAGAGGAACTGTTTTGAAATCTTATGCTATGCATGAATGTAGGCCTTTAAATAGAAGGGTCTAGAATAAAATTTCTTGCTGAAGCTTTTAAAAAACTTCTGCAATTAACAGGCCCCAAAGCTGTGAAAACTAAGGCAAATAAAGCCTTCACCTTTGGGTGCTTCCTGCATTCTTTGGTTACTCTGCAGTCATCTGTAATCTAAATATCAACTATGCTACTAATTTAACAGTATTCTGGGGCCAAGTGGCATGCTGCAGCTTTTATAGGTATTCCTTAATTTTCTTTCCCTCACCTCCCCAAAAGATGGACCTTAACAAATTGCCTTTTGGAAATACTTTCTGGCATTTGCTATCAGCCCAGCTGAAGGTTCAGACACCATATGAGGTTCTTAGCTGACATAAGCCAAAAAACAAATTTGGCTGCATGCTAGCAATTAAACATTGTTGATGACTTTTGACTAGTGCTTGAGCTCCTGCCCTGGCAGGGATTGTAAGTAGAGATAGTAGTTACAGTGGCCTGTCTGCTACAGTAGCTTACCCCTGAGGGACATAGGAATACTTAAAATCTCTGAACATCCGTTGGACAGTCTTCATTATCTCTGTAGATACAGACATATGAATTAGTCTTCCAAAGGTCCTGTTCAGCTTGGAGCCATGTTATTTCATGCAATAGGAAGAGTTTTTCTGAGTTTGATTCTATTCATGTGTTCCCATAAAATCATAGTATCAGAATGTTTAGAAGTGTATTATCTGCCTTCAGTATTTTTGTCATGGATAGCTCATTCCTCTTTAGGAAAAAAAATAGTTCTTACAATTTGTATAGCAGTGTCTTGACAGAATTTCTGAAATGTCTTAATATTTTTGCATGCAGTTGTGTTCTTGTATGTATATGTTTAGTACAAATTTTCCCTAACGCATGTAAAAATACATGACACCATTTGCAAAAATTAATGATTTCTGTAAATGTTTTCTTCAGACCTACATTTAGAAAAAGTTGTCCTTCTAACACAGATGAACATTAACTTTGATGAAATGATTGCATTGGCCTGAAAAGCCTCATCCTTAATACCTATTCATCTTTCAGCTATCATTGGCTAGGCCATCCTATGTATATACCATAGAAAAAATACATGTAAAAATATATTAAAAAAGCAGTACTGGAAAGGTCACATTCTTTCTTTCTTTGCTATATCAGGATTAAAAGTGTATTAATGAGTAATGGATTGAAGGAAAAATTTCCTACTAAACACCTTCATTGCTGTTTTACACAGTCAAAGAAAAGAGCAGTTTCAAATGTCCATCAATGCCATATTAATCCACTTGCTTGGCATTAACTGAATGGCTTGTTACAATAGCTTTTAAACTTTATGAGAGTGGGAATGCCACTACATTGTAAAATTTGTTGTCTGTCTTTAGCATAAATTCAAGAATTAAAGAGATTCATTTAAGATGTTTATTGATGTGATTCAATGTATTTCTGAAAATAAATCTACCTCAACATGCCATTGCTTCACCTGAATAGCACATTTATCACAATGATATTTTCAGAAATTAATGTGTAGCTTTTTCAGAATATGTTTCAATGAATCTCCTGGTGGCACATTTTCCATGGCAATAATTGACTATTAGGAAATTCCACAGCTAACAATGTACTCTATATTTAAAACATCTGTGAGACCTTTAAATTAGAAATGAGGTAGGATCATTCTTGAGATAAACAATGCTTTTTAAAAAAAAAAAAAAATTAGACAGTAAATAAATGTTCTTTGGAACAATTTGTTGTTTTTTAGAACCTATTTACTAGACTCTATAAATAATTACAGTGAAAACAGAAGAGAAGCTGAAGAATGAAATGAACAATTTGAATCACAGGAAATGTCTCAGTTTCCAAATTTTCCTCAGAATTATTAATTGACTGTTTTTTGGGGTTTTTTTTCCCCTACAATGGTTAACAGAAGTAAACTTATCTTTACTGGGTTTGTTCTGATGGAATAACAAACAGGTGTGGAGCCCTCTGTAGTCCAATATGCTGCTGAAAATTCTATTTAGTGCATGACATGGGTGAGAGTCTAGAAATAACATTCAGCCAGTGTGAATCATAATAATTTATTTGAAGTTAATAGAATGATGACAGTTTGCATCAGCTGAAAGATTGACTCCTGACATTGATAGTAACAGGAGCAGAATGGGGAGTTATAAGACAGCACATAGTCAGGAATAACACAGTTAAATTTTCCATATTTAGAAATCTAACATATGTATTGTCTTGAAGGACATTGCTTTGAAAATATCCTTAAATACTAAATAAAATACTTCTAAATAAATTAGAAAATAAAATATTAACAAGTGAATTTGGTGTCAGATTGTAAACTGTAAACGTGTACAGTTATAAAATGAATGGATAACACGATGCACAGATGAGAGATTCAGGTGATGCTGTATGGATCCATGTGTGGATACAATTTTTGGGAAAAAATATTGGAAATAGGAGATTTGGAGAGGTTTTTAAAAACACTTACTATTTTTAACATTTTAGTCTCTGCACTTAAAATATCTGTGGCTCCAACTGGTTATATGTACAAGTCATAGCTCAATACCTAAAATCCACTATTTTCATATTAAGTAGCTAGGTGTCTAAGTGATACAAGATAAAAATATAGACAATATTTAGGACTATCCAGCAATTTGGGCTCCAAAATTACATTAGTCATACTACTGCTGTAATCAGTTCCAATTGAATATTAGTTCCTGTCCTGTTTTTTAGCTGAAATAGAGCTGGGTTTCTTTTTCAGTAGCTAGAATTGTGCTGCTTTTTTATTTCAGCCTGGGATTTGTTATGAGAAAGACACTGATAACGTACCAGTGTTTACATTTTTGTCACTGGAAGTGAAGGACTTTGTGTTCTGTTAGTCCACAAGCACAAGATTTAAGGGCTGTAAAGAATATTTAAATTAATAAACTTAATTGACAGTTAGATATGCCAGTGGGGTATTCCATATCATATCACGTCATGTCCAGTATATTAGTGAGGGTCTCTTCCTCTTTTAGCTCTCTCTGGCTTTCACTCGGGCTCTCGCTCTGCCGGGATCGCGGTTTTGGTTCAGGATTGTCGCTCCTCCGGGATCATTATCTGGGAACAGGCCGGGCTCAGTCAGGGCTGGGGGAGGGGTGAGCAATAGCATTGGGTGTCACTCATTTGCATATTTTATTACTGTTATCATTACTATTTTAATATTAGCATTATTTTAAGTTTTTCTCTCTATTATTAAACTGTTCTTATCTCAACCTACAAGCCTCCTTATCCTTGCCCCACAGTCCTCTCCCCTATGCCCTGGGGGTGGCGGGGAAATGGGTGAATGGCTGTGTTGGTTGCTAGCCAAGGGCTAGCCCCTGAAACTATCACAGTTTCACAGGCTAAATACATGTTACACAATGTGGCAGTTTAACTTGGCTGGCAGCCAAACACGACACAGCTGCATGACACACTCAATCCCAATTCAGTCAAGCTATTAAGCTTTTAAGAATTCTGATCCTCTCATGCTCACTTCAGATTTGGTTAGGTTGACACTTCAATCTTTTGAAGGATCCATGTGAACAAAATATGCTGAGATATTTCTGTCTTGAACAGTTACCCTTTACTGCTCATGAAAAATAGCATGCATGATCTCCATTTCTGGTAAGTAGTGAGCAGCTTTAAGTAGAACTCTGACTCCAACTGCCACCACAGTTCTCATAGAGGGACCTAAAAACGAAGGTGCTTTTAACTCGAACCTTTAGGATGACAGGCAGAATGGGTGGGAAAGACATCTGATTTGAATAGTCAGAGGGATCAAAATGTTACCTTGGATCAAAAGGAGTAACTGGATTTGGCATCTGAGAATAATTGGAGAAGACTGAAATGTGGAACCAGACATTTCAGGAAAAAGAGGGAAAGCAGAATTTGAGCCTGAGGAACCTGGAAAGCTGAGAACTATGGCAAAGAAAACAAGAAGTCAATCAGTACTGCAGTCCACTATAATTGCAGATAAAGATTCAGAATTGTCATATGTTAGAGAAAGACAACATACCAATAGCTAGAAAAACCCACTGGTAAAGTAGATAAGTCATTTCCCCTAATATCTTCTCCAGAGGGTGATAACTTCACTAATGATGTTATATAGCTTTGGAGCTAAAATGAAAAGGAGCTGTGGTCTAAAGATTGTCAACCCATTAATAGGAAGAGTTCACACATTATGTGTGATGGAAGTTCTTTTCTTTTCTCACTTTACACTGTTTCTTAAAATTTAGGAATTTGATTGTAAAATACTTAAAATGTTCTAATTGTAAAAAACCCCCAAAAACCAAAAACCAAACTAACTCTGAAAAGTCAGGAAATACTAGCATTAAGGTTGCCACTGAAAAAGTAAATTATAATGGATAATTTGCAATGAATAATTGGAAGTGTTTTGTACTAGTTAAATGAAAAATAGTTGGCCTTAAATGTTATATAGATAGACTGGGACAAATTATTCACTCGGGAGTCTATTGAAATTAAATAATTCTTAGTGGGAAAGAATATATCTCAATCTTGTGAGCAACTTTTCTTCTGTGCTTGTATTGCAAAAGAAAATCTATAACAATTATACGTAAGTCAGGTATACACCCTTTTGTGTCTGAACTTATTTAGGTATCTAAAGTTTTATTGGGTCTTAGCGTATCTCTCTCTGTACCTTAGGGGTACTTCCTTGCCTCCCTTTCACCTCATTATCTAAGTGACTTTCAGTCTTTCTTGCAGCTGCTTCTATTACGTGTGCTATGTCACTAAATTCATTAAAGATTGAGAGTTGGTGGAATAGTGGAAAATATGGGATACCTAAGGATACCCGTTTTCTGTAGACAGATTCAGCTTGGTCTTTGGGCTTTATCTTATCCTGGTTTTCAGATCTGAATGATTTCACCCCCTCCTAACTTCTGGGTACATTTCATCTCTTAATTAAAGGCATACTAAAGCATCTAAAAGGAACTGAGGTTTCCATATTCACAGTGATACCCATCCAAGTGGATAGTAGGAATTTATTTCAAAACTGTGTTTAAAAAACTGGAAGATAATAATATTTCTGATTTTTTTTGAAAATGCAGAAGAAGGAAGCATGTGAAACTTCCCTAAAATAAGGAAACTAAAGTAATGAAACTTCTCAAATGTAAAATAAAAATAGGATAGAATAAACAGCCTCTCTAACACTGTTTTTGCAGAAAATCTTTTGTGATACAAAGACACAGGAGTCCATTCAGATGGATTTGTTATGCTCACAGCATTGGGTCATAGTATGTGGCATCATTGCTTTATCTAAGCTGAACATAAGTTAAAGTGACAGATAATTGTGGAACGATGAGAGCGTACGCTTCTGCTTCCCAGATATCCTGTGTTCATGTTGATTGAAGTAATTTTTATTCTGTTCCTTTGGACAGTTCAGTCATTTTAGTCTGAGGATCAGAAGATGGAAGGCAGGCTGGTGGATGTTAAAACACAGTCACCTTCATGTCACTTTTTCTTATCAAAGTTTCTGAATAAAACTGCTGTTTTCCAATCACCTTTCAGATTTATCCCCATGTAATTACAGCGTTGGGAAAATTTAGACAAAAAAGGATGACTTCAAGGGTTTAGGGACATTTTATTGAAGTTATTCCTTTCACCTGCCGTTCTTATAATGTCTTTTCATGAGCTGCTATCCCCTTTTGCATATTTGACTGTATCTTCATTTCTTGTCTCTTGTCATGCTTGTCCTCAAAGGTATATTTTAGGAATCAGTTCCAAAATAGAATAAAATAGACTTTTGCCTCATTCCCTTCACAATTTAGTTAGTTTTATTACTGTTTTACCTTCTATATGCTCTAGACATGAATGTGTTATTAATAGGATTCCAGATGATCTTTAATGTTAATGGGAAAATTGTCACTCTGGGGGATTCCTTTATGGTTCTACTTGCTAAGCAAGATTGACACTCCCTGAGTCACTGCTTTCAGTAAAGGTATTTCATTGACTGGTGTAGCAGCCAATTTATCTCTCACTACCCACCCTTTTCTTAAGAAGTTTTTGGAAGATATAATGACACGTATCTTTCTTAAATGCTATTTCAATACAGTTCCTTCCCAGTTGTAAACTGCTGGTTTTTATTTGCTTTTTGGCACTAATATTGTACTGATGTTGAAAATAAAATATCCTTTAGCCTGTTCACTGTAGTAATCTAATTTATTTTTTTTTTCTGGATCTTGGTGGTCAGTGTGTATGTGTGTGTTTGTATGTATATAAATAAAAGTATGTATTTCTAGAACTTGGACAGTAGTTGCATTAAATTTAGCCTTCCTAGCAAATGCATGGTACTTAAGCAGGAAAAAGCAACAGCAGCATGCTCTTTCAATTCTCAGCATAAGTTGTTCACTGCAAAAATGGAAGTTCTAATTAGAGACTGGAGCAATGGTAGAGAGTTTCTGGCAGCTTCTCACAGAAGCCACCCCATGTCCCCTCTCGCTACCAAAGCCTTGCCACGCAAACCCAATACAAAAATACAACCTATCTCAGAGCGTATTGCATTCTTAATATACGTGATGGATTACAGAGCATCTTCATTAGCTACTGCCAACCTAAACCAAAAGATGTTATACTGCTTTGTGTAAATTCTTCCAGGAAAGAATCAATGGGAAGCTTTAATTGTAACACAAAAACTTTAAGTGCTATAAAAAAGTGCAAGTGGTATTGTAACTGCGTGTAGAGTATTCAACATTGAGTTACATGGGAGTATCTAACCACCAGCAGAGCAATGGAAAGTCTAGGCGTGGAACAATGGAGGCTGAAATCTGGGCCGTGACAGGAAGGAAATGTTTGTTATACACAGCATTTTGTGACTGATCCCACTGAAGTGAATGGCAAAACTTTAATTGCAGTGATTTTTAGATGAGGCCGGCTGTTTCCAGATATCAAAGGTAGAGGAATGTTTTTTCCCTAAGTCTATTTCTCCTCTCCCTGATATACTATAGTTCTCTCCGTATATATTGTAACTTTAACTAGTCTCTCATTTATATTTAAAACATTCTTGTTATTCGATATAACACAATAAAACTATTTGATATAAAGAAAAACCAAAAAGACCAACAAAATGGAACAGAAAATAAAATGCAAAACTTCATAGTACAATTTCTTAATACACTCTAGAGAAGTAATCTGCCTGAAATAAAGACTAATTCAGCAAAAAACCCCCACAAAGCTTGAAAATAATCAATCCTTTGTAAAATAAGGAAACTGGAAATGAAATTGGGAATTCCTGAAAGTACAATTTAGCAAGAAGTATTGCAATATGTATAGCAAAGCAACCCACTTAGCCACTTAAGTGAGCTGGCAAATCTTGAGAGAGTTTATGTTAAACTAGTTAAAAGAATGGGTACTTTTCATATCATACACAACCTAACCTTTGCAAAAAATGTAATGATGAAAAAAATCCTAAATCTAATATATAGTCTAGAAATTTAAAGTAATTAAATAGTTATATTATCTACTTAAATTGTTCTTCCTTGGGATAAAATTGTTTTTCTATAAATTACTAATTTCTACATGGATACTGATTAAATGCCTTCACATCACTTGATCATTTACATAAAATTAGAAATTAAATATGGTAAAGAGTCATAAAAATGTATTAGTAAATCAGAACTATAAAGAACTTAGTCTGGGGGAATCTGAGTTTTTGGAAATCAATCTACTTAAATCAAGGAATAAAAAATGAAGGTACAATACTTAACACAGTTAATTATTCTGTATCCTGTGTTTTTTTTGTTATAGTTGCTGACAAATTCCTATACCAATTTCATCTATACAGCTGTGAGAACAGATTGAAATCTGTTTTGTTCACCACCTAAATTCTGTTTATTCAGTACTTCACAGGAGGAAGTCTCTGAATAACAGACAAGCTGTCTTAGACAATTTACATCTGAACCATTTACAAGTATGGTTGTCCAAAGAATTCTTTCCCAGCCAAAATTATACACAACTATAGCATAGCTTTCTTTTCTGACCACCCTGACCTAACTTCACCCGGAGTCTAGCATTTTGCAATAATGTCCTTTAGGAGCCTCTTTCCTACCCTATTTACTCCAGTTGGAGCTATGGTCTTTCTCTTTTCTCAGCCCTAACCTTAATCTCAAAATTTTGCTTACTCTCTGAGTAAAATAAACCTAGCTGTACTGGAGGTGCAGAAAGAAAGCTAGGGCTGCCAAAGCAACCCCTATATTAGGAATTTCATGGATTCAAGGATGCACATAGTGTTAGTATTAGGGTTTGGGTTAGGGTTAGGAGAAGGAGGAAGCCTGAGTTCAACTTAGAAGGAGTCTGAAAAGGCAGTGACAAAGCAAATGCACTGCTGACAAAGGAGTTCTTCCCCAAGGAATCTCCAGTCTGAGGAAAGTCTGGGGTGTGTAGGAGGAAGCCCAGAGCTCCAGTGGGAGTAGGACAGAGAAGGCTGCTCTGTCAGGCTACCAAAATAAGGTGAAGAAGAATAAATTATATTTTTTAATAATTATATTTTTAATAATTGTTGAAAGGTCCAGGCCTACAGATCATCTATGAGTTAGCTTTTTAATTAAGGCTAGCGTAAGTATAATGACTAGAGTTTGGGTTATGAGAAAAATAAAACCAAGAACTGAAATTGTATTTGGGCTGGAAACAGCCACCAAAGGAAAGTGCTGGCTACAAAAGCATTCCCCACAAAGAATTATTTATCAGTGAGAATTCAGATGTATCTTTTGTGAGCTGAACATAGTGTTGAATGTAGACTTACAACTGAGAGGAAGAGCAAGCCCTGAGCCCCCATTGCAGTGGAACTGGAAGAGTTCTACCAAAGGTAATATTGGATTGGCAAAGCTTTGTCCCCTGAAGATAGTTTACTATTTGTAAGGTCTAGATTCCCTTGGACTGTGATTCTGCCTAGGGTTGGAGTTGTGGTTAGGACTAGAATAAAATCAGGTTTGGTTTTTGAGAAAAAAGCTCAGAGGTCCATCCGGACTGGGGTTGGAAAGAGGCTAAGAGATCAAACTGAGGGCTGAGAGCTTCTTTTTGTGATCACTTATATCTGTGACAATGTTTTTCTGTCTGTGAACACATACACTGTCACTTTTACAAAATGACAGTAGTTCTAAAGATTCCAAATTAACATGATTTTTAAATCAGTTTTATTTTCCTTTTTACGTATGTGCAAGTTCATGCTGACTCTGACCTCAGTTTACAACTACCTTGTTTTCAGCTTTCTGTGAAACAGAAGAAAATGTCAGCAGGTGGCAACCTGTGCTTTCTTGATGTCATTCTATAATTTAAAATTGCTAAATGTAGACCAATGTCTGAGTTCACTGGTTTTCCTTATTGAAACACTTAATTAATTCTTTCTAAAGAACTTATGTTATTTCTACAATCCATTATATTAGGTGAGACAGGGACAAGCATTTACTGTGTTTTACTGAAGACACTTATTCATGTCCATTAGACTGTAGTGCACAGTCAAACACTGCTATCTATCTGACCCACACAGTGTGGCAAAAATGAATTTTATAAAAAGGAATTTTATAATTAGGGATGGATAATTACTTAGCTGTAAATCTTTATTAAGAAATAACAATAGTGAAAAGCAATCCTGTGTTCACTCACAGATATAAGCAGACTTTGTTCCAAGGATTATTTTATTATATTTTACAAATATGTATATAGTAATTAGATGCTACTGGTTGTCAGAGAAAAATATGAAGCGCCTCTGAAATTCTAGTTCTTTGTCACCTTTCTAACCAACTTTCAAGAAACTTTAGTTACCTGTAACATTTGAGAAAAAATTTACAGATACATTTAACCAAAATCCCACCTAATACTGAGAACATCCTTTAAAATAATAATAGGATTTGGAATTATTCTGTCTTGGCTGCCCTTTTTTAATTTCATAGTTACATGTCATATTTTTTCTCAGTTTGGTGTACATTTTTGGTATATATTTTATTTGTTATTTAACTGATCTGTTTGCTGTTTTGTCAGCTTTCCAGTCTATATCTTCTCTATTTAACTGATAAAGTATATATAATATCTATACCCTTGGAGAATGCCTATGTGTCAGGTTGGTTTTTTTGTTTGTTTGTTTTTTTATTTTAAGTATTAATGATTGAGAGCCAGTCAGTTTTAGTTAACTCTGAAGTAATCTATGCGATAAAATATTGGAGGGAAGAAGGGCCGAAGAAAGCTGTTTCATATTCAAGGATCTCCTCCCCCAAGTTCAAGAGTGGTCCATCCCAAAAAGCAGGATGCCAAGAGGCCTGTGTGGATGAACAAGGAGATCCTGGCAAAACTCAAATGTAAAAGTTAAGTATATGGAATTTGGAAGCAGGGACAAGTAATGTAGGAGGAATACAGATACAATGAGCATGTAGAAGTGTGGTTAGGAAAGCCAAAGCCCAATTGGAGTTTAATCTCGCAAAGAATGTCAAAGGTGACAAGAACGTCTTTTATAAGTACATAGGTGACAGAAGATGAGGGAAAATGTGGGCCCACTGCTTAGTGGGGCACAGGCTGTGGTGACATGGGACATGGAAAAGGCTGAGATACTGAATGCCTTAATTGCCCCTGTCTTTTCTAGAAAGGCCAGCCATCAGGAATCCCAGGCCCCAGAGAACAGAGGGGCAATGCTGGAGCAAGGAAGATATATCTTGGGGGAAGAGGTTTAGGGACCACTTAAGCAAACTGGGCGTACATAAGTCTATAGGCTGTGATGCAATGCACATAATAGTGATGAGAGAGCTGGCTGATGTCATTAAGAGACCACTTTTGATAGTCTTTGATCAATCATGGTGACTGGGAGAAGTGTCTAAGGACTGGAGGAAAGGAAATGTCACACCTGTCTTCAAGAAGGGCAAGAAGGAGGATGCAGGGAACTACAGACTGGTCAGCCTCACCTTGGTCCCTAGGAAGGTGACAAAGTAGCTAATCCTAGAAACCATTTCCAGGCACATGATGGACAAGAAAGTAATCAGGAGCAATCGGAATGGATTCACCAAGGGGAAGTCATACTTGACCAATTTGATAAACTTCTGTGATGAAATAACTGGTTTCGTAGATAATAGGGTAGCAGTGGATAGTGTCTATCTAGATTTCAGTAAGGCTTTTGACACTGCCATCCATAAGGTACTCATAAGGTAAGTGATGAAGTATTGACTGAGCAGACAATGAAGTGGATTGAAAACTATGTCACTGATCACCACCCTCTGGGTCTGGACATTCAGCCAAAGTCTAGATGGAAGCCAGCAGCAGGCAGTGTACCCCAGCAGTCAATGCTGGGTCCAATCTATTTAACACCTTCATTAATGTTCAGGATGTTGGGACAGAGTGTGCCCTTAGCAAGTTTGCTGATTACACAAAACAAAGAGGAGTGGCTGATACACCAGAGTGTTGTGCTGCCATCCAGAGGGACATCAACAGGCTGGAGAAATGGGCTGACAGGTACCTCATGAAGTTTAATAATGGGAAGTACAAAGTCCAGCACATGAGGAAGAATAGTTCCATACACCAGTGTATGTTGGGACCTGACTGTCCAGGACAGCTGCTTTGCAGAAAAGGACCTAGGAGTCCTGGTGGACAAGTTGAAGATAAGCAAGCAATGTGCCCTTGCTGCAAAGGAGGTTAATGGCATCTTGGGCTGCAATAGCGAAAGTATTTTCAGCAGGTCAAGAAAGGTGATCCTTCCCATCTATTCAACACTGGTGAGGCCACACCTACATTAAAGTGTCCAGTTCTGGGCTCCTCAGTAAATGAGGGATGTGGAACTACTGTAAAGAGTTCAGCAGAGAGCCACTAAGATGATTAAGGGACTGGAACATCTCTCATATAAGGAAAGGTAGAGAGAGCTGGGAGTGTTCAGTCTGGAAAAGAGGAGGCTCAGGGGGGATCTCATCAATGTGTATGAATATCTGAAGGGAGGATGTAAAAAAACTGGACTCAAGCTCGTTTCAGTGACAAGACAAGAGGCAGTGGGCACAAACTGAGACACAGGGTTCTCTCTACACATCAGGGAGGGTGACCAAGCACTGGTACAGGTTGCCCAGGAAGGCTGTGGAGTCTCCATCCTTGGAGATATTCAAAGGCCACCTGGACACAGTCCTGAGCAACTAGTTCTTAACAGTCATCAAAGTGTATTCACATATCAATTGTTCCTTCAGGTATCCTTGGAAAAAAAATATTCCTTACTTCTTGGATTGGGAAGGAAAATTCCACATGCATGATTGTAATACTATTAAGTAATGAATTACTCATAATGTGCACATCACAAGACAAGAAGGAAAAATGTGCCAGTATCCTGTGCTTCATGATCCTACATTTTATGATAGCAGAGCCTACATATCTCTTTTCTTGCCATGGTCAGCTATGCTAACATTGTTTATCCCTCAATTTTAATCGCTACCTGCAAAAATGTTTCCTTAAGGAACACAATCTGATTAAAAAGCAGATAATTTCTACAGTTTAAGGTTTGATGAGTATCACGTCATCTTGACTTATGCCAATATTGCTCACAGCATGATGTCCCAGCAGTTAAAAACAGTCATTTAATAGAAGTTTAACACAATATAATGTCTGCTCTGTTGAGGTAGGGAATTTTAGCTTTAGAAGGGTCTAGTATGAACTGCTTGGTCAATATTAGCTATTTACACAGAAGTTCATTATCTTGTATGATCTCAAGGAGAGCTCAGAAACTGCCTGCCACTCCTGGACTGGCTTCATGTGATCAGATTTAGATGTCTACATCTGAACTAGTTGTCTGGACCTTTTTGTTCAGTCATTGGAGAGAAACTGACATTTCTAGGCATGCTTCATTTTGTCTTAACATAGTTATTTAAAGTAGGTGCAATAATTTTATTCTAGATGTGCCTAGTTCTCTAATTAAATTCTTTAAATGTGCGAAGCGTAGATTTTGATGATGGGACAGCTGAATTAAACTCTTTGTTTCTGAATTATTATTGAACAAAACAAAAATAAAATGAACTATGAAAATACAATGGAAGGAGTTTTGGACGTGTTACAAACCAAGCCAGAGGAAAAGTTCTCTGGAAATATGAGAGACAAATTCAAATAAAACCAGTTTGGCACTGGCAGAGAAAATTAACTATGGAAATGTATTACAGAAAGGTGGGCAATATTGCTTACTATGATAAAAGTGGAATTTGGCCAAAAAATGCTTGAATATCAATAGCTTGGAGGACTATGACAAGAGGATCATACAACAATGAATATATTGGTTGTAAAGTACTTTCAGAAGTCATTTGGTTGAAGTTCCTGCTAAAAGCAGGATTTTTGTCAGCAGTAGATCATGTCAGTCATGACTTTGTCTGCCCATGTCATGAATATCTGCAGGGCTGGAATTTCCACAACATCTCTGAATATTTTATTCCAGTGCTGAACATTTGCAGTCCTTTGTGCCACTGACATTTTTTTCCCTAATGTTAATCTTAATTGACATTTTTTCCCTGAATGTTAATTTTAATGTCCCATGCCTGGTTTTGCAGTTATTGAACTTATTTGTCTGACACTACAGAGGTTTACTTCCCCTATCTTTGTAACTCCCTTTCAAGGAACTGTAGAGAACTATTAGGCTACTTTTTATCTTTCTGTTCACCTGGATAAAAAATCTTAGCCCCCACAGCTTCTTGTTACAGGAGAGGTGCTCTGTATCCTCTAGATAGCCCTCTGCTAGACCTACTTAATTTTCTCCACATCTCTCTTGAAATGGAGACAACAGGAATTATTCCCATAATAGCCTCACAAGCAACATGTAGAAAGGAATAATAACTTCCCTTGATCATCTGGTCACACTTCTAATGTATTTAGAATGCAGCTTGCCTTAGTTGTAAAAGAAGTTTGTTATGTCTTGTATTCAAAGTACCTTTACGATAACTTCGAAATCATTTTCATCAGGGCTGCTATTCAGCCAGTGGAAGGCTTCACAGACTTCTTCAGGGATCATATTCAGAGAATAACACCAGAATTTAATGGTTAAAATGTGAGACCAGAAATCTAGGCGTCACAGTTGCTAACAAAAAATAAAGGGAAAAAAAACAAAGGTTTTGCTTCAGTTAATGTATCTGCAAATACACATATTTATCAATGGCACTCACAGAATTACAGAATGGTTGAGATTGGAAGGGACTTCTGTGTGTCATCTTGTCCATTCTCCCTACTCAAGTCCATTCTTACATCTCATTTTTCCTGTGAATGCTATTTCATTTGGACTCTATTCTATTTCAAGATCCATAGGAGAGCTCCAAGAGTTTGCTGGTATTGTGCTGCAGTTTAGTAAAGCCTCTGGCGCTGCTCTTCAGACCTGGGATGTCAGGGAAGTAGGAGCTGTAGCAGTTACTGTTCCTCCACAGGTTTAATCAGTGTAATATAAGTGCTCCCAGTATCTGGGTGTATGTAGCACACACAGTTGTGATACCCTTTTCCCTCTGCAGATCCTGTTTTCTCTCTGTCCATTTAATGTTTCACTTGGTGACTTTGAGCGCCAAGATGCCTAGACTTTCATTCCACATTAAAACCCTGAGTGATTAAGACAGTGAATAGTTAGGAATAAGACATTATTTTATTATATTAGTGTAAACAAACTCTCAAACAAGTTATAATCCAGGACAATTCAAACTGAGAATACTTTTTATTAAGTTAAGCTTACACTATAGTCTTAACATTGCTTGTTTATTTTAGCCATTAATATGTGGCACGCAATGAAATACCTGCAACATTTCAGCTCTGAATACAACTAAAAGTGTAAAATCAGTATCTAAATATCAGATTCCAAGCTATAGCTTCACCCTTTTAGAGCAGGGAAGCAATAGATTTGGACACATTACAGAGAGGATTTTTCACAAACCATTGGTTTAAAAGGTAATTTTCAGTGTTTAAGGTTTTTGAGAAAGTTTTGCTGTTTTATGTGAAACAAGAAGATTAAAAAATATGCAGAGATGAAAGTGACAGTGTAAATCTGTCAGGATTTTTGGTAATCTCATATTGTACATTTATTATTGTTACATGTTGTCTGCTTCCCAGTGCAGCTGGTGAAATTGCTTCTTTTAAGAAGAAGAAGAAGAAGAAAAAAATATTCCAAATGAGAGTTAATCTTTCTCAATTTCATTCTATAATTTATAATCAACCTTCCTCTTATCATTCCAGGTAATTCCTTCCCCTCCTTGCTAGCTCTGTCCTTTGAATATTTGTAGACTATCGTACACAGTTGTTTGCTTTTCATGATCCTTTTTGAGACAAGAAGGGGTACAAAACTAATCGCTGCATTTCAGCTGTGCTAATGAGAGACCAGGATAAAGAACTTTACAGATGAATGACATGCTACCTTTCCTGTCTGATGAAAAACTGTGATGTATCTTGACATTTTATGGTTATACTGATACCAGCAGAAAATCATGGCTTCTTAAGACAAGAATAACTTCTTCCCCAGGGAACTACAGGCCGGTCAGTCTCAC